>NC_089807.1:5799950-6062450 GCF_029633855.1 Hoplias malabaricus | reverse complement strand
CTACAACAAAAAGTAATCTTTAAGTTTAATGACATAAGAATTCTACTTTTATTCATTCATTGTCTGTAACCCTTATCCAGTTCTGGGTCACGGTGGGTCCAGAGCCTACCTGGAATCACAGGGCGAATCACACATTCACACTCTCACACCTACTGACACTTTTGAGTCACCAATCCACCTATCAACGTGTGTTTATTTCCTCATGGGAGGAGACCTGGAGCACCCGGAGAAAACCCACGCAGACACTGGCAGAACACACCACACTCCTCATAGACAGTCACCCGGAGGAAACCCACACAGACACAGGGAGAACACACCACACGCCTCACAGACAGTCACCCGGAGGAAACCCACGCACACACAGAGAGAACACACCACACTCCTCACAGACAGTCACCCGGAGAAAACCCACACAGACACAGGGAGAACACACCACACTCTTCACAGACAGTCACCCGGAGGAAACCCACGCAGACACAGAGAGAACACACCACACTCCTCACAGACAGTCACCCGGAGGAAACCCACGCAGACACTGGCAGAACACACCACACTCCTCATAGACAGTCACCCGGAGGAAACCCACACAGACACAGGGAGAACACACCACACGCCTCACAGACAGTCACCCGGAGGAAACCCACGCACACACAGAGAGAACACACCACACTCCTCACAGACAGTCACCCGGAGAAAACCCACACAGACACAGGGAGAACACACCACACTCTTCACAGACAGTCCCCTGGAGGAAACCCACGCAGACACAGGGAGAACACACCACACTCCTCACAGACAGTCACCCGGAGGAAACCCACGCAGACACAGAGAGAACACACCACACTCCTCACAGACAGTCACCCGGAGGAAACCCACGCAGACACAGGGAGAACACACCACACTCCTCACAGACAGTCACCCGGAGGAAACCCACGCAGACACAGGGAGAACACACCACATTCCTCACAGACAGTCACCCGGAGGAAACCCACGCAGACACAGGGAGAACACACCACATTCCTCACAGACAGTCACCCGGAGGAAACCCACGCAGACACAGGGAGAACACACCACACTCCTCACAGACAGTCACCCGGAGCAGGGCTCGAACGCACAACCCCAGATTCCTGGAGTTGTGTGACAGCGACACTCCCTGCTGCACCACCCTATAACCCTAATTGTACATTCATCATTCAGTAAATATGTGGCAAATAACTGTAAATAGATTATAAACTTACAGTAATATAGGTGAGGAATGAAATACTACACCCAAACAGAATATATGATTTTTAAAATACACCCTGCTACTGTTTTTAGGAAACAGCTGGTTGACCATTTCAACACTTTGGCCTTTTTAAATTCTTTTATCAAAGTGAAATATCTCAACTATCAAAATGTGAGCTTTGAAATTAAATATCAGGATCCAAAACTGTCCTAGCCTTGCGCCCAATGATTCCAGGTAGACTCTGGACCCACCGCGACCCTGAACTGGATAAGGGATACAGATACTGAATGAATGAATGAATAAAAATTGTCCAAATTAACTTCATATATAGTGATTTGTATGTAATTAAAACTGCAGCATCCATGGCTGGTTCAGAACTGGGCCTAGGTATAATATTGTAGCTTCTGGTTCTTCAGTACACTGAGGTGTTATAATGATATCCACTGCCTTTGAGGCTGGACCCAAATAGTCATCTATTTGGATATTTCTTCACTGAGTAGGTTAATGCATTTATCAATATATTTGAACTACAAAATGTTGTAACCATCTGGATTCCCTAGAGAAACTATGATGACTCAAAATTATAGACCACAATGCAGTTTTATTTTTTATAAAAACACAGAAGAAGAAACACACCCTTTCCAGAGCTAACAGCTAATAACACAGCCCTCGTCTCTGCTCCCAGACACCCTCCACCCCACTCTTCAACAAAGTCTTTGTACAAACTGAAATAAAACAGCCCAACAATACATCGCTTTTTCAAAAAATAAATACATTACAATGAAACGTAATGATGCCATAGTGTTATTTTTAGCTTTGTACCTCCAGAAAGAGCTGGTTAACCCAAAAATACACTGAACTTTTAAGAGAGTCTAGTTAACCCCAAAAAATGGCATTTGGTACGACCCAAACTGCCTGTTTAGTACCTGTCTGGTTTGTGCTGTACTCTACTAATCAAATCAATCGATCAAATGTTATTTACATTGTCCTTTTCACAACAGAAGTCGTCACAAAGAAGCTTTACCGAGATCCAAGCCTCTTATGAGCAAGCCAAGGGCAGCAGTGGTGAGGAAGAAACTTTGCAAGGAACCAAGGCTCATAAGAGAGATCCCGTCCTCCTCCGGTCGACACCAGAGAGTGCAACAATTAAGTCTGCACCAGTTTGAAAGACTCTTGAGAAGTCTCTTGTGTAGTACAATGCTTCTTAAGGCACTCGTAAACAATGCTGGGGATTTGCTATAATAGAAATGTCATGGCCCATTTACTAAATCATTTTTTTAATTCAAAGAAATGTCTTAAGCTGGACATTCATGCTAACATTACTCAGTCCAGTCCGTAATAATCACAGGACACCACATCATTCATTCATTCATTATCTGTAACCCTTATCCAGTTCAGGGTCGCAGTGGGTCCAGAGCCTACCTGGAATCATTGGGCGCAAGAAGGGAATACACCCTGGAGGGGGCGCCAGTCCTTCACAGGGCAACACAGACACACACACACACACACACACACATTCACTCACACACTCACACCTACGGATGCTTTGTTTGAGTCACCAATCCACCTACCAACGTGTGTTTTTGGACTGTGGGAGGAAACCGGAGCACCTGGAGGAAACCCACGCAGACACAGGGAGAACACACCAACTCCTCACAGACAGTCACCCGGAGGAAACCCACACAGACACAGAGAGAACACACCACACTCCTCACAGACAGTCACCCGGAGGAAACCCACACAGACACAGGGAGAACACACCACACTCCTCACAGACAGTCACCCGGAGCGGGAATCGAACCCACAACCTCAAGGTCCCTGTAGCTGTGTGACTGCGACACCACATCACTATAGCGTTAATATTGCGAGGTAGACTTTGGCTGGAAATGATTATAATTACTGAGAGAGTGCCTCCAGAGCGCCTCCACGGTTATTACTGCCAGACTCATAACTATGGACATTATAAATTCATAATAGATGACAATAACAGACATCAAACTATAGCAACATGCGACAAAACTAATCTAGCTTGAGTAAGACCACTGTTGTTTTGTCTCGACTTGAACGTGGTTCATGTGTTCATTGAAAAAGTGGAACTCTGGCACGCTGTGCGGCACTTGTTGCCCTGGTAATTGTGTAAATTTGCATGCATCTGTCGCAATTGGCAGGGACCGGAGCTGGCACGAGTGTAGCCCCTGCTGATTCCAGCTGTCAGCAGTGTCTATTAACCATGATAAATCACCCCTCCCACCTCTGAAACCAATCAGAAAGCCCTCCGGAGAACTCCACGCTGGTCACCTCATGCTAAACGATGTTTTGGACAGTGCGGAGCTGAGGGCAGTGCGACACATCTGTCTGCGCTACTCTGGTATTAGTCCAGGGCTGGGAGAATGAAGCCTGGAGAAGAGAGAGCGCTCAGGAGCAAACGCATAAACCAATCTGTCCTTCCTGAAAGTTTTTGGAGCTGCATGTGTGGAAACAGAAGCTCAATGGTTTGATCAAAACAACGAATACAAGTGAAAATGACAAGTGAGCACACTGTCTGGGGCTTTGTTTTTGTTCGATTAGTTGCAGTATGTGCAAAACACAATTCGCACGCAAGCCAAGGCTTTTCCAAATAAGTGTGTTTGTTTGATGATGTTGTAATCAAGGGGAATTGCTCTATTACTCTGAGGCTCGGCTTGGCTCAGCATTGTGCTCTAGAGGACTGTAATAAAGCCACATGAATAAATGATGAAGATGAGTGAGGATGGCCATAATGCAAACTTTAACAAAGTGCAATCCGCACAGTTTTGTTCAAGCCCCAACTTTGGACCAAAGGAGAGTCTGGTTTCGCTTTGCGTTTGTATATGCAAATGAAGTTGTTGATCTAAATGGACCACATGCATTGAGATGGTGTGTTGAGGGACATCTGTAGTAGAAGTAAACACAAACTAGATTTACCTAGAGTAACCAAAAATAGCATGAGAACGATACAAGCATTGAGATAAGATGAAACAACCAATTCCTAGCGTCATGAGTAAAACAAAGCCCTCCAGACTTGGAACCATAGGCCCCACCGTCTTAACTTTCATCTCTGTATGTGGCCTCTTCAGGTTCACAGTCAAGGTCAATGTGTATCAGTCTCTCACTTTCCCATACACTTTCTTCTTCTTTAACTTGCCACATGCTTCTTCAGAGAGCTCCATTTTCCCCGTGCACTGTAAGTGAAAGAGCGTTTGACCTCCAAAACTGCAGCCGGCCAAATGGCGGGCTGGGTGTGGAGGGAGCTGTGGGAAGCCTCAGGTTTTTACAGATAAAGGACGAGCTCAGATGTTGCGCGAGGCCTCATTAACACTGCGCCGCGCTGTGTTAACATCCTAACATTCCCCGGAGGAGCACCTTAACGCTCCATCAAAGCCCTAAATGTTCACCACAGATCTACACACTTCATCAATAGCACTTAGCCGATAACAAGGTCTGGGGGCATTCTCTTAGCTTGACGGTGCGTGGCTCAGCGCTCCGGTTACCTTCCTGAAGCTAAAGGACACAACGGCAACAAAGCTTTTGTTTAGCTGCGCAAAGAAAAAAAAAAACTCTTGACATTTCCTTCTGGTTCCAGAACATTGCGCTTGATGATGCAACGGTATACCTGAGCATTAGCAACGGAGGGATTATCCCTTGATCCACTTCAACACAAGAGCTTTGGTGGAAAAAAAAGCATGTGGGAGAGAAAGGCAGAAATCAATAGTTTCTTGTACGCACAGCCTCAAGTTTCTATTTTAACATGGCTCTGTATTGATTTGCTTTCGCTGGAGATCTCTCCCAAAGCTGCAGCTAGCTCCAGGAGGACAGAGGAACGTTTACCAGAACAAAAAGCCCAAAAATAGAGAGAGGGGAGCTGGGGAATGATAGCTCCACACTCTGCACAGAGCTAACAGTATAAGAGACCCATTCTCAAGAATGGCTGGACTGTAGTAGCAGGCAACCCACAGAAAAAAAAAAAAAAAGACCTTTAGTGCTGAAATGAGTGATGCTTCCCCAGGCGAGCGCCATCACAAACTGAGACACTATTGTGGAAGCCAAAAACTTCCGCTTTAAAGGGCTGAACTGATTAGGAACATTATGCCTTCAAACACTGTAGTCTCCTTATCAGTTCAAGAGATGCAAATTGAGTCTGGAACAAAATGGAACAAGGCTGGGAAACTGCAAGTTTCAGTCCTATTTCGGGGGAAGATAAATCAGCAAGTGAAGAGCACGTTTCAGTCCCAATTGTAATAATGAACTACAGATATTCACCGTCTCTTTTAGGCTAATGTGTTGTTCTTCAGAGTACAATAGTTCTACTCTACTCTCTACACGTGTAATGGCCAGGCTAATTAGCCACATTATGATGCTAATACTAAAAGTCTGATGTTATGTTTGTGTTGACGAGATTATCAGCATTAATTACACACACACATCTACTGGTGTAAAGTATATGCCACAACAATAAACAATCTTTATCCAAACTTTAGAAAATAAGGTGAGAGCCTGAGAAGCAATGATCACTGATGTGAATAGTGTTTTCTATACACTCTGGAAAGTGCCTTTCAGCTACACTTCAGCTACAAGTCAACGTCAGCAGGACCCTATTAAACAGCCCCTTGTTGCCAAATTGCCAAGTGGTAAAGTGAAGTTCAGTATTCACACAGCTAAATGACGCCTGCATTAGCTTTTTATGATAAATGACTTGCTGAAGGGTAATGACATCAAAACTGACAACAGCAGTGTTTATGACAATTGCCACTTGTAGGAAAATTGCATGTAGGTTTTTGTGAGTTGTCATGACAGGGGATGACAGAACGCTTTCAGAATGCTACCATTCAGTAAAGTGTTGCTGGGGTTTTAAAGGGGACATAGTAGTAATAAAAAAAATCATTTGTGAATATTCATTTGCATATCTGGAGCCTACCAAACCACAAACAAGACCACCCAGTCAGCTCTGTGTGGGCTGCCTGAGTCAGAAAACACGGGATAAAATGAGCCGCTCTGATTTTGCTTCACTTCTGATGTCAAACAGAGACATTAAAATGGTACCACCACCGCCGCCCGAGCCTCTCCCATCACTGCACCCGGTCTGTTTTTAATGAGAATGTGGAAAGGTGTCGTTAAACAGTTGAAGTTCAGTCTCCACAACAGTCAGGAACATACATGGTTGAAGTGGCCTTGAGCAAGACACCTAACCCCTACTGCTCCAGGTGTGTGTGTGTGTTCACTACCGCTAGTGTGAGTTCATAAAGCACAAGAGTCAAATCAAAGAGAACTATCATTCATTCATTATCTGTAACCGCTTATGCAGATCAGGGTCCCGGTGGGTCCAGAGCCAAGAGACTACCTGGAATCATTGGGCGCAAGGCGGGAACACACCCTGGAGGGGGCGCCAGTCCTTCACAGGGCAATACACACATTTACACCTACCGACACTTTTGAGTCGCCAATCCACCTGCCAGCGTGTGTTTTGGACTGTGGGAGGAAACCGGAGCACCCGGAGGAAACCCACGCAGACACAGAGAGAACACACCACACTCCTCACAGACAGTCAACTGGAGGAAACCCACGCAGACACAGAGAGAACACAGCACACTCCTCACAGACAGTCACCCGGAGGAAACCCACGCAGACACAGAGAGAACACACCAACTCCTCACAGACAGTCACCCGGAGGAAACCCACCCAGACACAGGGAGAACACACCAACTCCTCACAGGCAGTCACCCGGAGCGGGAATCGAACCCACAACCTCCAGGTCCCTGGAGCTGTGTGACTGCGACACTAGCTGCTGCGCCACCGTGCCGCCCTCAAAGAGAACTTGTTAAAAACAAAACCTGATATATGAAAGAGCCAATCGAAATAGAGCTACTGTGGGGGTGCTGAAACCTGCCATTCTTCACAGTTCTGTTTGGACAAGGAGAACACTGCTGTGGGGTTTGACCACAATGGTATTTTGACCCAAGCATGTCTCAGACATTTAATTAAGACCCCAGAACTGTTCACTTTGGGAAAAAGGAGGGAGCATGTGTTGCCTTTAAGACTAGCGACAGTGAAGGGTCTGAATTATAAAATCGTTTACGGAAAAAGTTTGAAACGTGGACATTGTCCAACTCTTGTCCAGAGAATAAACACCTGGATCCAACTATAGGCCAACATCCAGCAAAGCTCAGGAAATCAATCGCCATCAATCTCAGCATGTCATCAGAACTGACTTTACTCTAATGAATGTCAGAGACATGAAGGGTGTCCGCGTAACACCGTGTTCACTTTCTACAGTTTCTGAGACCGATTTTGCACTTCATTCTGCGCTGTCAGCGAAAATGACAGCAGGTCTAAGAGTAGTCTGAGAAAACCCTTTAGCGAGAGACAGGCTCTGTGCGTGGAGCTGATTAGCGTGACCCCGCTGTAGTGTGAGGTGCTGACAGTCTCTCAGTGCCATGTCAGAGTTGAGATTTGCAGCAGAGCCATGTCACTGGCCTGGAAGGTTGCCACTACAGATGTTTTCACACACACCGCCCAAGGTGCACACCACCCCCACACATGGATAGAGACTGGATTAAGCTCTTTATGGCCTATAGATGCCTATCTTTTAAAATGGCACACGCTTACCAAGGAGGTCATTTGGTTTGTAGACACCTACTCAACCAACACTTCTTCTAAAACGAAGGGTATTAAGGGGAGACGGTGTCTCTTTGATGCAATTACTACTTCTACGTTTCTGTTAAGACTTCATAGTTGATGTGGGAAAATGGCTGCCACAAGAGCATTGAAGAGGGTACTGACGAGGGTACTGACGAAGAGGGTTCCTTAAATGTACCTTTAAGGAACACAACTGGACTTTTAAACACTGTGGTACCTTTAAAGGAACCATTTACACAGTTTGTACCTTTAGTGACCAACAATGTACCTCTACCGTACCTTTTTTTCTGAGAGTGTATTGCTCCACAGATTTATGGTGATAGTAAAACGCATGTGCAGCTGCTCCAGAGTGTCCCAATTAATTTAATTCTTTCCTGTGGAGCTCTGTAGAGCTGTTTCAGCAGTGGCTGCAAACTGTAGTAGCTAATCATATGTGGGAATTAATTTTTACACAGTGATTTATTTCCAACCTGATGTACAAACAGTCTGAATGCGCTGCAGGCGTTATACTCCATCTGTGAATATCATGTTGTTGTAAATCAAGTTCACTTTATGAATGAGGCCCCAGAGCTTTCCCTAAGTGTTAAAAGCAGTAACATTTGGATAAAGCTTCGCCACGGTTCACAACATGCAGCCGCAACGTTGTTCCCACGAAAAAAAAAGGAGAAAGAAACCGAGGTTCTGGAAAGGTAGAGAAGCAGTTAAATTATACAGAGGCTCATCTTTATTCATAGTTGTGCTTCCACAGATTGTTTGATGTCCTCGTCCTTTTCTTCCCACCACCCCGTAATTTAGGCAATTTCAGCCCAGCCAGCTCAGGCAGTTCAGCAGACTGGCTATTACACTTTGTGTCACATTCTCTTCCCAGCCCCATTTTTCTCAAAGGGGGCTGCTGAGCGGTAAGTGACAATCGGCTGACATTACCGAGGACTTTATCAACAAACTCTGACAATGCCGCAAATCTCTGTGGAAATAGCTGTCGTTGTTTTTGTTTTAAGGAACGTGTACATTTCCATTCCTCCTTTCTCCGACTGAATCGTGGCCTTGGAAAACTTGGTGTGTTTCAGGGCTTTTATTGTGGCAGCGATTCTTCAGTTTTTTTCCGGCTGGCCGGTTTTGGAAAGGGACGAGTTATTGAAATGGACACATGTGAAACGTGGAGGGACAGTGAGTGCTCATGGGAGGGGAGATGTGAGAGTGAGTTGTGTACTCTGTGTGTGTGTTTGAACTCTCTTTGCTTTCTGCTCTGCTCTTGGATGGTAGCTAATGGTGTGGTGGTAATACAGAGTCAACTCACATCTGAGAGAGAGAGAGAGAGAGAGAGAGAGAGAGAGAGAGAGAGAGGGAGGGAGGGAGAGAGAGAGAGAGAGAGAGAGAGAGAGAGAGAGAGAGAGAGAGGGGAGAGAGAGAGAGAGAGGGAGGGAGGGGAGAGAGAGAGAGAGAGAGAGGGGAGAGAGAGAGAGAGAGAGAGAGAAAGAGAGGGGAGAGAGAGAGAGAGAGATAGAGAGAGAGAGAGAGAGAGAGAGAGAGAGAGAAGAGAGTGGAGAGAGAGAGAGAGAGAGAGAGAGAGAGAAAGAGAGTGGAGAGAGAGAGAGAGAGAGAGAGAGAGAGAGAGAGAGAGAGAGAGAGAGAGAGAGAGAGAAGAGAGAGGAGAGAGAGAGAGAGAGAGAGAGAGAGAGAGAGAGAGAGAGAGAGAGAGAGAGAGGGGGAGAGGGAGAGAGAGAGGGAGGGAGGAGAGAGAGAGAGAGAGAGAGAGAGAGAGAACGAGAGGGGAGAGAGAGAGAGAGAGGGAGGGAGGGGAGAGAGAGTGAGAGAGGAGAGAGAGAGAGAGAGAAGGAAAAGTATGTGAAATGGATTCTGACTTGCTTCTACATGGATCATTGCTTCACAACAGAAAGCAAATTTTATGTCGAGAGGAGGGACTGTTTTATCAAACTTTTAAAGTGAGAGGTGTCTTGTTAGCTGCATTAGCGTTGTATAGCACCTACACGCTCACAGGAGAGCGTAAAAAGAATAGGTGGAAAATATAAATCTGCAGTTTTAGTATTTCACGTGCGTAAATATCCCTCTTACGAGTGCAAATGTGAAACTTACTAATGCCTAGAAACAGACATTGTGTGTGCACTGATCATTATCTCACTCTTTGATCCTTGTATGCTTTTTTACCCTTTTGATTTCAAAGTCTCCCTCGTGCGCCAAACTCTTTTACCTCAACCTCTTCCTGCACTTGAGAGGATTTTCCGCGCTCGGGTTTTGAAATGGGTGTGTTTTTGACAGGTTTAGGGACGGGACACGAACATATTTCTTGGTGAATGCTAATGGCTGATGTCTCCCTGTTCTCTGACTGCCCGCTTCATTCACTGTATATGCCTCGCCTACTAGGAGAAGCCTTCTACACAAAAACAAACATGGAGGATGTGTACCGTGGTCATATGACTGTTATTTTGAAATGGGGAGAAGGGGAAATAGAATTATCTGAGTGTGGTTCTGAGGCCACGCCATAGTCTCTGTGCAGTGAGAGTGGGTAGAGAGTGGGTCGGCTCCTGAATTAAATGATTCTTTGAGCATCTGGAAGTAGGGATCAACTCAGAGAGTCGTCTCAGTTTCCTAACACCTTTTAGCAGTGAACATAATTTCTACATGTATAGACCATATTACTATGATATGAACCTGCTGTAAACAGTGGAGTATATGAGCTTATCCTCTGTTTATTACTGTTCTGGGGAAAATAGCAGCTCTGTGAACCATGAACCTGGTAGGTGAGCTAAATGCAACCTATAAGATTTGTAGTCACAGAACCAGGAAACATCAGCCAATAGCATTCACCGGGAGAAATGACATTAACCCCGCCCCAAACTCTCCAAGAGCCCACAGATGTGGAAAATCCTCCTCAGTGCAGAAAGCGTTTGAGGGGAAAAGAGCTTGGTGCCAGAGAAACTTTAAAACTGAGATGATAAACAATATCCAAGAATGAAAAAAAGACAGTTTAAGAACGGGATTATGATCATTGCTCACGCAATACCTCACATTTGCGTTCGCGAGAAGGATATTTATATCAATACTGGGCAGCCATTTTGAAAAAAGACCATTAACTCATATTATTCTTTTGATACTTGTTCTTAAATATGCAGCTCTAAGAAAGAATAAAAAATACCTCACACACACCTCTTCATACATTGTACAGTTTCTTATCTGTGTTCATTGTCTTTGTTTTGTCAGACTCTTAGTCACAGTTCCCTGCACCTTTACCCTTGTCTTTCCTTCAAAAAGATGTGTGAGATAAACCCCGAGCTGAGCCAGGTGAATCAGATCCTAGTGAAGTCGGAAACTAAATTTAGCTCCCCATTACTGGACCGCAGTCGTTTACATTTCAGCCTTTTATAGAGAGGAGGTACGAATGAGAGTGGAGAACCAGAGAGCAGCTGTCAGAGCACTTGATCCACACCAGTCCATCGTCCTACCGACCGACTTGTTTGTTTTACTGGCTCCGTGACACGACGTGAATAAGGAAGGGCTGTGGAAGACTCAGAGCATTCAATAAACGATTGAACTGAGTGGAAAACAGTCATCAATACAGTGCAGAGCCCAGTGAGAGACTTGAGGCAAACAAAGAGGGGAGACTCAAAATACACAGTGTTGAAATTAAAATGTCGGCACAGCGTATGAAAATGTGATAATCTTGATAGTGAAAGCTATTATCAAATTTTCAGCTCTTGCGACTTTAAAATGGCACTTTTGAAAATAATAATTGCAATAAAAAATGCTTCATATTTGATTCCAACTTTGACGTGCTGTTCATTATTACTCTCAGATTTACATTTGTCTTCAGTCTTTTCATTACTTTTGGTTTGAAAGTGCAGTAGAAAAACATCAAAGAGCAAAGAAACTTTTTCAAGTTTACAGAACCTGTCTATTCATTCGGTGAAACTTTCTTTAGTTCATTTTCTTTCCTACTCCTCCAATGCTCCCAAAATGTTATGGATTTTGTCTTTGTTTTATGTTTTTGAGAATGGTTTGCTGCAAAATCTGATTTACACAATTTTACCTGTGTTTTTAGCAGCATTATCTTGGGAGCTGTACCTGTTTTACAGATAAAAGAGCACCCAACTTGTTTTGGCATGAATATATTTGGGATAAATGTGTCCAGTTTTATATGTAAAACCTGTGTAAATATTTAATAATTCTGATTATCTGTGCGTGAATATCCCTGTTTAACTGGATCATTGTAGAGATGTATGTGAAACACGTAGCACCTTCATTCACATGTCTGTCTGAAAATGAAATTCACTGAATATAATGTGATATATTTGAAGAATTTTAACATTCGGTGTGTCTACAGCTTTCTGAAACCATTTCAAGCTGTGTACAATGTCACACGTGTTTTAAGGTATTAATTTGTACTGGGTTATGGCTAATATTTCTTAAATTAAAGAAGAAAAATAATCAAAACAAACCCCTATTCCATCTCCCTATGAAACTATACACCACAGCAGCATGTGCCAGGGGCGTGAAGCCTCCAGACATGGCAAGTTGTGTGTGTGTGTGTGTGTGTGTGTGTGTGTGTGTGTGTGTGTGTGTGTGTGTGTGTGTGTGTGTTTGTGCCCTGTTTCTGACTGCGTCTGCCTCGTAAATCCCTTTGTAGCAAGGGATTGATGCTCCGTGGGGCTGTCTCTTAGCCACAGAGCACAGCCGTCAATCACAGTAAAGAGCTTTTCAATGGGGAATAAGGAGCAATCTCTGATTCCAAGCACTTTCCCATAAATCTCTCTGTTCTCACTGCCGCAGAGAATGAGAGGGAAAGAAAGGTAAAAAATAGCAAGGTGCATGTTATTTTAATTACTGTGGTGTTTACTCGCTGACTCTGGATCCCTGAGGGGAGCTCGAAACAGGCTCTGCCATTATTCTACTTTCATTATTTTGATTGACGTGACTTACCGATGACATTGAATTACAAGGGAGCGAGTTCCCCTTTCCCTCCACTAAACCGAACTTAAGGAACTGTGTTGAAAAGTTAAAGGGATTACTCTCCTGTTCAGAAGTCGTAAACATAAACGTGGGCGGGTTTTTCATTGACTTCATTGACTTTTAAGCTTAGCTACTGGACTTTTATATTGATCATTGCAAGACTGAAAGTATCCTCATAAATCCTGTATTCTTCATGCTTTTTAATGTATTTATAGGATGTTTTATTAAACACACACCTTGGCATAAGCCTGTATAGCTTCTTATCTGTGGAACTGAACGTACAGAGAATCTGACTATAAAGTTTATGAAAACCATATCTATACATAACACAATTTAATAAATGTTCTTATCAGAACATATACTCACTTCATGGAACCTGATTTAAAGCACCGTGCTCTTATTTTATAAAACGATCTGTATGTACGTGTAGTACCTAAGACATTTATGAAGCTTTATGAACAAAGGCTTGTTAGGAAGCTTTACCACAGCAAGCTCTGAATTCTTTCTTTAATAAAATAATAATAAGAAAAAAAAGCACCTTCCATTACATTTGACAAAATTCAGACTCTAATAGCAGTGCTGTCTGCACCTCTGCAAAACCAATAAATATTAAATACAGAGAGCTTGAGCCTGAAGGAATTAAGGATAAGACAGAAGGAAATGAAGTGATACAAAGGTGCTGCAGTTCTCTAAGCAGAAAAGCAATTTCCTCTTTTAGAATCATGCCTTCAAAAGTATTTTCACAAATGTATGCACAGGCTTCTATGAATGATCTTATACTACATTGTTTCCGAGGCTTCTATCGTGTAATAGACAGAAAACAGACAGAGGTTATGTGTTATATACTTAGTCTGTGTTCAAACCCAATGAACATGTCATTTTCAGTGTCAGTGTCCACAAGTGGAGGTTACTTTTAGATTCACTTGTGTACTGTCTGACTCTCTGTCTCTTCCTGTCCCTCTCACTCCCTCTCAAGGACAACATTTAGCCTTCTTGAGATGGCAGCTCAAAGCTCTCTTCGTCTGACTTTGCTTGGTTGCTTTAAACCTTTGCTATCACCATCTGCTGCGAAGCACCTTAGACAGGGCATCATAACGGGATGCAGCTCCACCGTTGGCTTAACTACACAGAGAACGACACTGCCACCTAGAGGCTGACCATAAAGGAGACCTGGAGAAACAGCACACACAAAGGAGCCTTCGTCCCAGTCCCCACGTCTGAACGCTTAATGAAACAAGCTTAGGACTGGGTCGTGTCACGTCAGCCTCTGTCAGTCGCCAGGCCGGGCCTTCCGTGAGGTGGTGAGGTCAAATCTTATTTAACGGTCGGACTGACATGCAGAACTATACCTCCCCATGCGAGATTACACACGGCATGCAGTCACAGGGGCTGAGAAGGGTGGGGGGGGGCATGGAAAAGGAGAAGATGAAACAGAGCGAAAGGAAAAGAATGCCCAATAAGCAGTTAACTTGGAATATAAAATGTGAAACTACCATCCATGAGTGCCTTTTTTTGGAAGTGGGAAGCTGTTTGTTGAGAAAAGCTCTAGGGGCATTAAAGCCGTTTATTAAACAGTCCCTGATCCTACCTGAATAGATGGGGGCCAGTCGGAATATATCGGAGAGGCGGCTGTTCACAGGCTCGTACGGAGAATCCTCCAGTAAATCGTTCCCTGTTGAACAAATAAACAAGTCATTAACTGGAGTGAGTGCAGTGCAGATCTCTGCGAAGCCTAAATGTGGGACTTAACCACTGATTTCATGGCTGTTCCTGTTGACTTGCCTGGGGGGAATGTGCTATTTGGGTCACTCATTGGTGGAGCTGGTTTAGAGTCTTATTTAGATGGTCAGTTTCCGGTTGATTGAGCACACAGCAGACCCCCCCCCCACACCCCTCCCAGCCCCCAACAGTTAAAGTCACTCTCAAAGTGATCATTAAGGTCTTGGTTTATTTAAACTCACTGTATGTGGTCATTTAACACTGCTGGTCTTTAGTGTTAATTCACTAGCACCCTAGATGTTCATTAGATAGTGGATAACCACAGCTAGAACCTCAAGAGAGGTTCTAACTATTTCACACTTGATTAACTTTCTTCAGAAAGGCATTTGAAGACTTTGGAATGACCAAAAGCCAATTTGGGGACATTTGAATGCGTGTTCTACCTTTAATCAGTGGCCTAAATGACCCTAATTTTCAGACCAATACGTCAACACTGATTATTTTCTACGTGTTCAGGTTCACTTTTTCTGACTGAAACCTAGTTTTGGGACACTGCTCCATACTTACCTAGCATTCTGGTGCACAGATTTCAATGCCACAGCTCATGTTTGTTTGGTTGCTTCTGATTGGTCCACCTCATATAAGGGCAGTTCACAGGTTCTGTGTTCTAGAATCTGATTATACATATTCCCCACTTAAAATTGTAGACTTCATTTGAATATTGGGATTAAGGCTGAACACAGTAAAATATGGAAAAAATATATAAACGTTTGTTATTTTTCAGACCAGTGTTTTGATGGTGACAGACCTGTTTCATATCAAGGAGAGCAAGAAGATCTGGCTTTTATTCTGAGCACTGAATGGGGAGAACCAGGCGGTTATTTACATGTCGATGTTGTCATGTTGACAGTAGCAACTGGGCTGCTCTGATCTGCCTAACTCTGTTGCAGAAGCTAAATGACTCCATTTAAAGTGTGTTAAGCTGTTCCAGAGAACGCAGGCTAGAATGTAAATGGCTTGCCGTTTGAAAATTGAGATTGTGAATTAAAAATAAATAATCTTTCAGCCCTAATTGTGATATAAATGTCATTGGTGTCTAACAAAAAGCTTGCGTTTCCATTTTTATTTGACGTTTATTAGTTTATTAAAATTGTGTAAAGTTTCTATGAGGAATAGACCAATAGAAATGCTCCAACTTGGAATAAAATCTTTTTACATTGATTTCAACTGAAAGATAAGAAGTTGCTATTGTTGGAGATACATGTTTTTCACTGGACAATGTAATCCAATGAAATTGTTCTGTATGTGAGTGAAGAGTGTGAAGAGTGTGAACTCACCCTGCAGATGTTGGTAGATCCCCCAGTAAATGCGTAGGCAGTTCTTTTCCTTCTTCATCCCTCGTTTACACCTACAGTTGTACAGGGGACTCTGCTTTAGTGCGTCTAAGGCACTGCGACACTCGTCCCTGGACTCCAGACCGGCCAGGACGCTGGAGTTACTCTCCTTTCCCGCCACACACTGCCTCATGGTCCTGTATTTAGTGCTGCAGGCCGGCTCCTTCAGACACAGCTCGCTGGCTCGAACGCAGTCCAGACGACTGGCCATGGCGAACACCGGCTCCCCGGCACAGAGCAGCACATCTGTGTGGAGAAAGAGTTCAGCAACATGATCCTCGATTCAAAACAAAGATATATCAATCACGAGCCTCCATTATTTATCTCTGTAGTGTCTGCTGGAGCAGGATTCAGACGAATGAATACAGTGCAGACTTCAGCTGCGCAGATATGTTTTTCCTGAGAAAAAGATCACAAGAGCTCAGGGATCACACGTTTCCTCGTGAGACGGAGTGGAGATCTCAGTAAAGTCTCTCACTGGGCTCAGATCTGCAGCAGAACTGAAAGCAGAAGTCTACCGATTCTCATCAGCATTACATTTCCAGATCCATCAACAAGCAACTTTTAATAACGTTTTTCTATGGGAACAGCTCAGGAACATGATTCTCAAAACCCACTACAAGGCACCGGTAAACCCACAATAGCTGTACCATATCTCATCACTACCTCCAAAAGAAATCAGAGGGGTAAATAAGTCATTTGCCCTCCCCAAATCCCACGTACCTAAGACTGCGTGCATTTGTCTGCACATGAGGGGATTAGACCGCACTCAAGCTGCTTTAAAGATTAAAATATCAACGCCTGGAGATTTTTAAGCAGCACAAAGAGCTTGCTCTCACTAACAATTACAACAAAACAACAGGGAAACAAGGGATGGTACTGAAAAACAGGCTGCACTTCATCTCACACTTTGGCAAACCAGAATACAGTCTTCAACCCATTACATGTATTAGCACTTGGATAATGCTGCACAAACCAGTGGTGTAACAATATAATACAGAATGCTGTTATTGCATTAGACTGTGATGCATTTCCAATACAGAATACGAGTGTGACGATACACACAGTGTATGTAGATACAACAGAAGGACGGTTTGATATTGTGAATTTCACTACTAGGCACATACTACACAGAACGGGAAATCTGAGATAATCCAAAAAATAAAACTTCTGAAATTCACAAGCTCCACAACGTAAGCCCTGTTTTTTATGTATTAAAATAATTATTACACCATTATTATGAGACATACCTGTAGTTTCTAAGGTTCTAAAATCTACATACACTATTTTAGCATTCTTGACAATGTACTGTGGCTCCTGTAGCCGAATCTAATGATGCTGAAGCTTCACTTTAGCATTGGGATACATGGAAAAGCCATAAAGCGTTGCTAAATTCCCTTATACAACAGTCAACAATTACGACCACCTCCTTGTTTTTCTGCACACACTCTCCATTCTCTCAGCTCCACTCACCAAACAGGAGCACTCTGCAGTTCTACGGGCTGTAGCCCATCTGCTGCTTTGCATACTTTGTTTGCACCCTTTCGCCCTGTTCTTCAGTGGAAACCACCCCCCAAGGACCACCACCGAGCAGGTAAAACCTGGGTGGTTGATCATTCTCAGAGACGTTGACTACCATTGTGGTAGCGGTGTGACCTGGTGTGAGTGGATCAGACACAGTATTGCCGCTGGAATGTTTAACCTCTAAGGGTCACTGCTAGTCTGAGAATAGTGCACCAAACTAAAATACCCACTACCCAAAAAATTAAAAATAAATAAAACCCTGCTCTGTGGTGGTCCTGTGGAGGTCCCGACCAGTGAAGAACAGGGCGCAGAGCAACAGATGGACTACAGTCATTATGTGTAGAACTACACAGTGCACAGTCAAGGGGCAGTGAGTGTAGAAACAAATAGGTGGTAAGTAATGTAAAGGCTGATCTGTGTAAAATTTTACAAGTTGGGGATAATGAATGATTATGTTTTTTTTTTTCTAATTAATTCTGTGTAAACAAAGGTTTGGTTAATTTAATTTGGCCAAGAACTACAGGTTTTCTGGATTGAAGCTTCGGTGCTGAATGTAGTGTCAGACTCCCAGTAGATCATTTGCATACATTTACATTCATGGCATTTAGAGATGTTCTTGGTAATCTACTCCTACACGTAGAACGCATCCTACAGTACAAACAGTGTAGAGTCTAAAAAACCCTTTAAGCAGTGCTTCCCAAACTTTCCGTGCTCCCGTTTCGTAGGTAAGAGTATTTTCAACCCCCTGACTCAGACACACATTGGTAGCAGTGCTCATTCATTTGCCTAGCCTTGCCCTCAGCCATGTGCCCACCCTCCCCCCACCACACACTTTGGGAACAACTGCCTTAAAGCAAGACGTCGCTAGACACAATAATCAATGCTGAGAAATACAGGTTCAAACTAATGCAGATGCTACTGCTACTAATTATAAGGGCCGTGATGTTATGATATTCATGGCTTTGAAATATAACATTCTTCTTAATAAATAAATAAATAAATATACGTCCAGTCATTTTTTAAGACAGTAATTAAACAAAAGCCATCTCTGGGTTAAAGCTCTCAACTTCAAACTTAGAAAAGCACTGTTTAAAAGGCTACATTTACAGGCAATTAATACAATAGCAGCTCTTGTGTTTTTAAATGTGTCCTCTTTGTTTTAACAACTATGAAAAGTCAGTGATCTCATTAGTTAAGAAGCTACCAGTTTGATTCTTGTTTTTCATAAATAAATAAATAAATAAATAAATAAATACACAGCACCAAGAAAGAAGGTTATATTTACTTTAAATCAGAACTCTTTAAATAAATCTCTTACAGAACATCACTCAGAGTGGTTCTACGCTTGAAAACCATCAGTTTGTTGACACCACGTCTTCTGAAATCGAATGTTTTTACAGCGAGTCCGTCCCCCTTTGCTGCACTAACACCTTTAACTTTTCTGGGAAGCATAGGATGTGCTTTGAAGGTTTGATGGCATTCAGCCACGAGAGCATTAGCCACGTCAGGTCAGGTACTGATGTAGGATGATGGGTTCTGGATCACAAACAACACTTCAACTCGTCCCAAAGGTATTGCATTGAACTCCATCCCTCCATTTCCAACCTCAATATAATCCTTAGACCATGCTTCCCATTGGGAAATTATGACCTTTAAGCTCAGATGTGCTGTGCCACTTCATTTCACAAACTTTAATACATAGGTTTTACATTACATTTCGTTCCTGTGTGAAAATAGCACTCTTCTATTAATCATTCAGTAGGTTGTCTATTCTTGCCCATACACTCCAGAATATCTCCTATAATTGCTAGTTTATGGTCCTGTGACGGCTGATACACAAAAACAGATTAGAGAGGAACAGAGGAAACACTTCTACATTCAAATGCCTCTGTGGAAGAAGACTGAGGGCTATAAAGGCCAGAAAAACAAGACGCGTCCAGAGCCTTGTCCCCAGAGCTATGGCACTCATTAACCCCAGTGGACACAAGAACTCTTCAGCGCTCTCACTGTGGTCCAAATCTGCAAATAATTATTTAATGTTATACACTTTAATTGTCAGAGTTCTCTGAAATGTGTTGTGTCCCCCAATGGCTCTATTACAAACACAATACATTACACACCACATTATACAAACAACACAGTAACTACCCAGTAAACATTTAGCCGCTGATTCAACGTTGAAATAACGTAATAACTGCCGTCTAATCAACGTTCTCTTAAGGTTGAAAAGGAAAGTTGTAAAGACGTCCAAACACAGACATTGAAAAGACGACTATTAGACGTATGTTGGACGTCCATTGACGTTATTAATTGGTCCTGAAATAAATTACTTGTATAAAACGAGTTTTGGACGTCCACTGACGTTATCGATGGGTCACCACTTAACTAACTTATTAAGATGGATTTTGGACGTCCATTGACGTTTAAAATATCTCCTTGACGGACAGACTACGTTTAGACCTATTTTGAACGTCCAGGGACGTTCCTTGTTTACTGGGTATAGTCTGTTTCCTCAGAGTCTGCTCATTGGTGGCTTTTTTACATTGGCTTTTTATATATTCACTCTCTTAAATGTGTTTGTTGTACTGTTATTTTTATTATGCCTTACTTTCCTTGTGTGTACAATTGAAGGAAACTCACCGAGCAACGGCAGAAATAAACAAACCGTGGCGAACAACATGTTTAGTCTTCAGCACGGTTCTCTCAGTCTCTCCTTCTCTGTTTTAGTTCCTCTGGGTCTGTTTAGTGAGTTATAGGTTCCCCGCCGGTCCTTCGCTCGTCCGCGCCAGCATCGTCACATTAACACACACAGTTCCTCAGAATCCTCCCAAAAACTCCGCGGTACACTCTCTCCGCTATAGACCGGTCCTCTGGTTTCATTCATGAGCGATTAAGGAAGAAAGGTGCAGAAAAAAACGATATAAAACACTTAAAATTGGAGGAAAAAACCCAGATAAAAAGAACCCAGCCGAGCGGCTCCGAAACTCCGAGTCCAACGGAAAACCCGCGCGCTCGATTGAGTGGCGCTGATCGAGGCTTCAGTGCGTGTTTTTTCCCTACCCGTTTTCCGGCAAGACCCGCCTCTTCTGATCTCCGATTGGCTACAGCAGTCTAACCACACCTGAGCTCGGAATGGCCGCGGCTGGAGAGTAGCAAATTCAGGCCAATCATAGCACAAGGTAGGGATGATAGTATCCAATCACTGACTGTAAAGGCGGGTTCTGTCTTAAAACGGGTGGGAAGCAAAGAAATGCGAGCAGTGAGGTCGGTTAGAGGTCTACTACGTTTTACTAACGGTTTTTTTCTCCTCACAACAAGAAGAATCTAGTTTATATAAATTCATTCACATACACAGTTCCCCAAGTGTTTTGTTCGCATTAAAATGGTTTACTGTGAAAATATTTGAGTACTAAATCAGCGTCTGTTGAGTTTGTTCAGATTAAGGTTTTGTTTTTGCTGGAAAATATCCCAAACACTACAGATCACTCACAGATATTACATGACGTAATTATTGATACGCGACCTGATGGTTGCGATATGGTTATGAACAATTTTATGTAAATATCAAACAGTATGAATTTATTTTTAATTTAAGTTTATTAATGGTGTATGTACAAATTGTAAACCACACTAACCCCTCCCCTTCTCCCCCAAAAATACACGTTTATCACTATTTTACTGAGGATATTTTCTTTTATTTCACTGAGGAGTTTGCCCCGCAATATAATGCTCTTCAGACGGGTGGGGGTCACTTGTTGTGGAGAAGTAATGTGCTATATTCCTGCTGTAGATATAGAGAGGTCTCATTCCTATCAATATAAAAGCAGAGAGTCAGTTTATTTACAATTAATCGTTTCACAGCAAAAAATAAAATAAATAAATAAATAATAATAATAATAAAAAACACCCAGAATGACGTTGTTTGCGCCTTAAAGAACAAACAATTCAGAAATGTTAGTGGAACTCTGCTTTGAAAACAAAATAAACCGGCCAAGATCGCCCTCTACTGGTACACAGGGATAACCGTCTCTCTCTCTCGCCTCTCTCTCTCTCTCTCTCTCTCTCTAATATTTGCTTAATTATTACACATTTTATTAGACACAATTATGCTAATTTTATGCATATTTGTCTTGGGTTTAAAAACTAATGAATAGAAATAGTAGAATAACAATTAAAACTGTAAAGTTTTAAATGAATGGTTCAAACAATCAATCACTCAACAAACAAACAACAGCAACAACACTGGGTGTAATATAAAAATTGCCTCTCTCTCTCTCTCTCTCTCTCTCTCTCTCTCTCTCTCTCTCTCTCTCTGTGTCTGTGTGTGTGTGTCCAAAATCTGCTTACCCACAATGCGAGTGTGAATTATTACATATTAAAGGTGAAGACATGGATTAACATTAGAGTGAGTGTTAGAAGTAGGATTAGAGTTAGAGGAAGGTTTAGGTTTAGTGTGAGAACATGGTAAGGGCTAGGATTAGAGTTGGCCTAGTAATACTTTTGTTTATAGTTAGGGTAAGTCACCACAAAATAAATACCCCATAAAGCATGGTGTATATATATATATATATATATATGTGTGTGTGTGTGTGTGTGTGTGTGTGTGTGTGTGTCTATTTAAGTGTACACTTGGGGGAGGGAGGGCTGGTGAGAGTTCTGGCTCCATTTAATCCCACTTATGTAAACATTAAAACCTACGAACTCCACTCTGTTAAATGCCTATTTGCATATTTAACATATTGAGCTTTAAGTTGGTAACTATAATTCACGCATCATTGATTTGCATACTTCTAAGGCCAACAGCTTTAAGGCTGCTTAACAGTTTAAAATGTTTTAGATCGTCAAAGTCTATCGACTGCAGGCCGGTCGTCAGCTGCCACGTTCCGCAGTTCAGATGCACTCATTAATCAATGGGGCTCCATTTTGTTGTAATTAGCATAAGCGGGTGGTCCGATACTTTTCCTCAGGCCGGGGTCGGGAAGACGGAGCAGGATGTAATAACTGGACTGATTTGTAACCTTTGATATTGAGCTTGGTGACAGTTCTGTTGGTGATTTAAGAGCCTGTGTTGAGGGGGAAGGGATAAAGGAATCCAGCGTTAATTGTAGGAAAATTCAAAATGATGAGTAAGCAGGTTTGGGCTGAAACACCTTTGGGAAGCAATGCCACATCAATCCTGAAGCATATGGAGAGCCTCAATCAATATTTACTATTAATTTTGCAAATGAATGTCAGTGTGATGAAGTCCCGGCCGTAAACGAGCTGCGTTCACACTTTAATGTGCTTCGTGCCCCCGGATCAAAACCATCCTTTCCCCACAGTGCTCAGGAAATTAGGAGGAAGTAACGAACGACGTGACAAATCCTGATGGAGCAAATGGCACTGAATTAAAATTATTGATTGCTGACAGGGACCTACAAAACGTCAGACAATACAGAGCCTGGCAGCTCTAATAGCTCTTTGAAGCAGGCCTTTGATGAATGACAGGCTCCATTGTGGCCAAAGTGAGAGAGAGAGAGAGAGAGTACACTATGGAATCAAAGAGAGAGCAGCAGATTCAGGGCATCATATGAGTGCAAGGTACTTTAATACAGTTCAAAAATAAATAAAATGAAAGTCTTGGCGATGGTACACAACAAAAACGTCTTGGGTTACTTCATTCATTCATTCATTCATTCATTTTGTTTCTTTATCAGCTAAACTCTGGTCAGGTTCACGGTGGATCACCAATGAAAGACAGGAAAAACTTATGGACATGGTGCTAGGCTATTACAAGTCACCACACACACACACACACACACACCTGGGGACAGTTTAACACAGTTATCAAGCATACACACACACACGCACCTGTGTACACAATTTCACACATTCACCCAGTCACTCACACACACACACATACCTGGAGATAGTTTCACATTCTCACCTTGTCACTCACACACTTACACCTGTGGACAATTTCACACACTCAACAATTCACTCATACATTCAGACTTGTGGACAATTTCACACATTCATCAAATTTCTCATACGCTCACATCTATGCACAATTTCACACTCTGACCAAGTCACTCATGCCTGTGGACAATGTCACACACTCCATTCCCTCACACACTCATCCATTCCCTCACACGCTCATCCATTCCGTCACACGCTCATCCATTCCCTCACACGCTCATCCATTCCCTCACACGCTCATACATTCCCTCACACGCTCATACATTCCCTCACACGCTCATACATTCTCTCACACACTCATCCATTCACTCACACGCTCATACATTCCCTCACACGCTCACCCATTCCCTCACACGCTCATACAGTCCCTCACACGCTCACCCATTCCCTCACACGCTCACCCATTCCCTCACACGCTCATACATTCTCTCACACGCTCATCCATTCCATCACACACTCATACATTCCCTCACACGCTCATACAGTCCCTCACACGCTCACCCATTCCCTCACACGCTCACCCATTCCCTCACACGCTCATACATTCTCTCACACGCTCATCCATTCCATCACACACTCATACATTCCCTCACACGCTCATACATTCCCTCACACGCTCATACATTCCCTCACACGCTCATACATTCCCTCACACGCTCATCCACTCTCTCACATGCTCATCCACTCCCTCACACATTCATCCATTCTCTCACACGCTCATCCATTCTCTCACACGCTCATATATTCCCTCACAAGCTCATCCACTCCCTCACACGCACATCCACTCTCTCACATGCTCATCCACTCCTTCACACGCTCATCCACTCCCTCACACATTCATCCATTCCCTCACACACTCATCCATTCCCTCACACGCTCATCCATTCTCTCACACACTCATCCATTCCCTCACACGCTCATCCATTCTCTCACACGCTCATCCATTCCCTCACACGCTCATCCATTCCCTCACACGCTCATCCATTCTCTCACACGCTCATCCATTCCCTCACACGCTCATCCATTCCCTCACACGCTCATCCACTCCCTCACACGCACATCCACTCTCTCACATGCTCATCCACTCCTTCACACGCTCATCCACTCCCTCACACACTCATCCATTCCCTCACACGCTCATCCATTCCCTCACACACTCATCCATTCCCTCACACGCTCATCCATTCTCTCACACGCTCATCCACTCCCTCACACGTTCATCCACTCCCTCACATGTTCATCCATTCCCACACATGCTCACATCCACTCCCTCACACATTCATCCATTCCCTCACACACTCATCCATTCCCTCACACGCTCATACATTCCCTCACACGCTCATATATTCCCTCACACGCTCATCCACTCCCTCACACGCTCATCCATTCCCACACATGCTCATCCATTCCCTCA
Organism: Hoplias malabaricus; assembly: GCF_029633855.1. Lineage (NCBI taxonomy): Eukaryota > Metazoa > Chordata > Actinopteri > Characiformes > Erythrinidae > Hoplias > Hoplias malabaricus. Next base: position 6,037,600 of record NC_089807.1, on the reverse strand, counting down.
CACGCTCATCCACTCCCTCACACGCTCATCCATTCCCTCACACGCTCATCCACTCCCTCACACGCTCATCCACTCCCTCACACGCTCATCCACTCCCTCACACGCTCATCCACTCTCTCACATGCTCATCCACTCCCTCACACGTTCATCCATTCCCTCACACACTCACAAATAGTCCTGGCTGTCTGGGGGTCATAAAAGTTCCCTGGGAATTTCCTCAAATTTATTTGGAGTGTTACCTTGATGTCTGGATAATTCAGCACTGTGGTCACGTCTGGACTCATAATCACTCTCTTCTTTAATACACAGACTCACTCTTCCTCTCTCGTCTCCTCTTTAACAGCTGAAGCCATACACTTTTCTAAAGAATATTTTTCCAAGAAGAAAATTAGCCTTGGAATATTCTGTATAAAATAAATGACAGAGTGTGTTTCTTTTGTTTTCCAGACACAGTGACCTACATGAGTTTTATGTGAACAGAATAATAGCATCCAGATGATTCTATTCTCTGCTCATATATTTAATATATCCTGTGCTTAACTTAATCATCATGTTATTGTTCACTGTTATCAGTCTGGGTGCTTTTATAATTACAGAGCTGAAGTTGGTTGAATGTTCCTCATTTTCTCGTTTAATGATGAGAACTCCAGGAGAATATTTGATCTTATCTGAGGTAAAAATATAAACAACTATTATCTGATTTTAATTGTACTGAAAATATGAGCCGCTCTATGAGCTCCTACTGTGGCCTTGGATGCTGGTTTAGCATAGCCCTATTTCCCACAATGACCTGAGATAAAGGCAAGGACCAATCAGAATGGTCAGTTTTGTTAATGGATGTCTGACAAACATGGTGGAGACCCAGCCCTCTCTGGGTGTTTGAAAAACACACATTAGAAGGTGGAGCACAGTCCTGTGTGTGAGCAGTGACACAGATATGTGAATGTCAGTATTAGCCATCAATCTTATAAGCCTCCTGCTAAACATGGAAATACTGAGTAAAAGGAGACTAGGCCCGATGAACTCCTCTGAGACAGTCCAGTGCATCATAGACACAGGCGAACCCCACTATCCTCTGGCAAGCTGCCACTGCAGCTAACCGCAGAGTTATCTGCTAAAAACCGCCACTGTCTGCAGCCTGAGCAGGGGCCCAGTGGTCTGTCTTCCTCTTCCACTTTCCCATCAGCGTGAAACACAAAGATGAAGACAAAAAGCAGTGCTCATGTAGCGTTTGAGACAAAACCACTGAGGATGTGAAACGTACACCACGCATCTTCTTGTCAGGGCAGTCCTCACTCATGGAGCACAAAGGGGTTAAAAAAATGCAGAAAAGATTAAGCATAAATAATATAATAATAGTGTAATCAGAAATACAGAGCTTAAAAATAAGTGTAAATGAACAAACATTAAAACTCCCCAGTTTGATTCCACACACCGTCAGTCATGAGTGCTTATAACTCAAACAGTTTCAAGTATTGTTTACATAATCTTTGAGGTCTTGTGTACGCTTTGGCAACGACAACAACTTGCAGACCCACAGGGTACAAGTGCAGGTCTTATGTCTCCATTTTGGGACAGGGCAATGTTTCTGCAGGGCTTTCGAGTCTGAGTTTTGACACATGAATCGGTTCACTTGACTCATTTAAAAGAGTCGATTGAAATCCACGCGAATCTGACGTCACCGCCTCGAGCTGTAACCGGCTGAGGGAAATGGCCGTTAACTAACGTTAAGCCGGAGCAAGTGTTTTTTTATTCACAGCTGCATTTTTTTTCTGTGGCGGAAAGATGAGCCTGAATTCTTTGTTTGAGCAGATTTTACTGAGCGAGCAACAAGTGTCCGAGAATAATCGTCAGCTCCATGAAGGTGAATAATAAATGATAAAATTAAACAAACCAAACTATTACTGAAATACGAAACATAGTCCATGTTGTTTAGGGCCAGAAGGTAAGCTGAATAGCAATAGCTAGCAAAGGCAAAGTTCTTAATATTTAGTTTTATTCTACTTTGTTTTAAAGATACATATTTTTCTGGACATGTTAGCTTGGTTAACAACGTAAAATTAACTTATTATTTTCTGAACTAATATCTAAATATTTAGGATATAAATATTAGAAGTTTAGAAATAAATTTATTACAAATAAATATGTATTCAACAAAACAAAGCAAAAAACAAATTTAAAGCAATATAAATATCAGTCTTTCCCCTACTTCCGGCCAATACCGTATATGGTGCAATTTCCGCTCTCTCTCTTCGCCAATCGCATTGGGTAAAACGATCCGGGGGGGGGGCTAGTTAGGGGCACCAATAATCTTAGCAGTATCGGCACCTACTTAAACAAAAGCGTTTTTAACTAAAAACTTCTTTTCTTTCAAAGTCAAGCAAGTCTTGGACATTAAACTACACCTATTTGACTCCTGAAAAATGTTGATTTGAGTGAGTAAAGTACTTCTATTTATTTACAGTTAGCTAAGATTTCCAATATTGTAATTCAAGTGGCCAGAACTTGGGGTACCCACGCTGATGATATACATATATACACATACACACCCCAGTAAACTTTGTGTTCACACATTTCAGTGAAAGCTGCCATCATCAAGACCCGAGAGGATATAAAGTCTTTTACTGAAAAGCTAGAAAAGGCACACATTGAACTGGATGAAAAGGTAAGATCCCATTGGCGCTCGTGTTCTGTGGAAGTGTGAAATAAGTCCACAATAAAGACAGTTTTATCTGCTCTGACTAAACACGGGTTAAAATGAGTCGTTCTGATTTTGCTCCATTTGTGATGTCAAGTGGAGAGACATTTGAAGCGTTTCGCCCCCTTGTCTGAGTATCTCCAATCACGGTACTGGACGCACGTTTATGTAGAAGCATCAAGATGAGTACAGTGTAATGCAAATGAGAGAACTGAGCAAAAACAGATAAAAGGCAAGGCAGATTTTAATGCAGTGGAGCCTTAAAGGCTAAGCACCACCACTCCATGAATATTTCACATTATTTTAGTTACTGACATAAGTATGAGTTAAAATGAAAATAGCATGCTTTTTACACCTTATTCCTTGAATTAGTAAGAAATAACATGTTTTCTGACGATCAATAAACACAAGTTAGGAACTCAACCTCCACTGTATTTATTTGTTTGGCGCTTTCATATCGCTGGTGCTTAGCCTTTAAAATAATAGATTAGTCTGTAATATGTAAATGGAGTTTGCTAGCTTAATAGCTAACAAAGCTTAAAGCAACACTAGGTAAGGTTGTGGTTTGTGGCTCCAGGGCTCCCCCTACAATTGCTGAGTGTAATTCACTTTTGAAGCACTGTCCTGAAATCAAGGTGGAGGTGGTTTCTTTCCCAACTTCGAAAATACTGGAGTACATAGTTGTGTTCGTGCAGTACTGAGCAGGGAATAGTGAAGCTGTATTCTCAACAGTGTGTCAGTAAAGCATTACAATACATTTGAGGCAGGGTAAAATGAAAAACTATAGTGTTGCTTTCAATTTTACAAGAACATCATCTGTTTGAAATTATCAACCAAGCAAATGCTGCTCAAACAACAGACAGGGTAAACAGTACAAGCAGCTTTGGTTCTTGTCCATAAACACCATCTGTAGCACACATCACTCCATTTGCTCCGCCACAGAACTGAGAGCTGCAGGGGGACAGTATCAGAGTTAAAAAAAAAAAAAATGCATAAGGCAACAGTGACATGTAAATTGTCGATGTCTTTCAGTGGAGACTATAACAGCTGTGTGTGCAATTGAAGACCTGTGCCAGCAGCCAGTGGTTGTACTTTAAAGCAAATTAATTTACTAACAGGAAGGGGTGACTGTATACTTTTGACCATTCAGAGCGCAAGTGTTGTCTGTGGGCTGTCGCTAATAAATCAGTGTTTAATGGAAAGAGAAATCATTTCTAACTAGACGCCAACTTAATATACGCTCATGCTCATTCACAGCCAACACGTGGGCTGGACATATAGTGACCACAGTGTATATTCTTGTAATCACATGAAAGATGACGTACAAAGACCTAACTGAAGTAATGTAATCCAACGGAAATTGGCAATTGATTTTGCAGCGCCGCTTCCAATCGATCCACTTCAATCTTTAATGAAGCCTTCCAAACAGATTAAGTGTTCTAATCAGGAAACAAATCACCCCTGCACCAGACCATCGTCCACTGAAGAGGTTTCGGGTAAAATAGGGCACACTAATCCATTTCTAACACACTGATAGTACTGCTGCTTCTGCTGTGTTTAAGTGTGGTTATTAGTAAAGCAGAAATGTAATAAACATCTGGGATTACACTTAATGAATTAATAAATTAAACGTGACATGTGCTATCCCTTTTATACAAGTGAACACAGTTCTAGGGTCTTAATTATACATTTGCATGCTTTACTTAAAATACCACAAGGATCAAACATTGGTTCTGTGTAAAGCAGCAGTGTAAAAGGCCTATTCACACACACTCCAAATTTTATGAATATATATTAATGATATTTTTATATTTAAAAAAAAAACACCAACACAGGTCAAGTTTTAAAAACAATCATGTATATTAACGGTGTCTTTCACACCAAAACAGAGACTGTGACACTGACTGTGAGCTTTAAACTAGATCCTGTTCTATTTTCTGCATTTTATGGATGTGTTAAATTCATGCCAACCAATCAAAGTGCCGTTGACATAGTTACAGACCAAACAAATGAGCAGGAAGGTGGTGGCTGAACACAAAAATGTAAAGAACAAATAAAATGCAATGGTTAAAGAAAATATTTTTTTTAACGAGGGGAGTAACACAGGCCGAGCCTCACACTTCCCCAGTGATTTTCGGAAACACTGCCGAACGCACCGTGTTCTTTTGTAGACTACGGTGGATTCAGTGTGTGTTAAAGTAACATGATACATTCTTCATCTCTAATACTCAGTGAATCAATTTCTTCCTCCTCTTCCAGCATCTTCCGATGGTTTCAGATTGTTGAGACAAAAAACGGGTCTGACTTTTTTTTAAAGGCTAAGCAGCAGCGATATGAAAGCGTCAAACAAATAAATACAGTGGAGTTTGAGTTCCTAACTTGTGTTTATTGATAGTCAGAAAACATGTTATTTCTTACTAATTCAAAGAATAAGGTTTAAAAGACCGTTGGTCCCCCCCCTCAACGGTGTTGGGAAACTCTAATAGGCGTCTTGCCTGTGACGTAGATGGTGGACAACAATTCTAGAAGCTGCACTGTCGAAAAATGACGAAAATCTGTGTTGTTTTTGGCTGCAATCATTCAATGTACAGTGGGACATCTGTGCACAAATGGCCCAAAGATCCCAAAATATCCAGAAAACGGACTACGAAACTTTGTCAATTTCCGTAGCGAGCTCGGGTTTTTCCGTCAATTTAACAAAAGTCAGTTTTAAAGCAAATTAAGCAGCTATTTTCATTTTAATTCATAATTATATCTGTCAGTGACTAAAATAATGTAAAATATTCATGGAGGTCCATTACGTGGTGAAGATGTTTTGCCTCTTTACAGATCAACACAATGACCAGTTTCCCAAATTAAGCCTAAGTTAAGACTGAAAATAGAATTTCCAATGGTAAGTTGCATCTTGTAATCACCCCTGGTGTCATGTGTGTGATATATAGGGAAAAAAGATGGAGTCATTAAAGGGTTGCATATGAATAGGACTGCATGTTAATGATATAAATATGGAGTGTCGTTTTCACTGTCAGCCCACAGTTTAGATTTTGCATTAAATGTAATTATTCTAAGACTAACTGTTCTCAGCCTCGTGATTGGAAAAGCATCAGTAGCTTTGAAGTAGTTCATAATAATCAAGTTGGATTTTAATATCCAGCCCCTCACTGCTTCAGAATTGTAGCGTATGTATAATATTTAATATTCTGATAATATCATATAAGAATGTTATATGCTTACTGCTTCTGTCTGTGAAGCCAGACAAAGCAATTACCTGAAGGAAGCTTGAAGTCTTTCACGCTTGAGTGACACTGATGGAGACAGATTGCAGTATGCTTTGCGACGCAGAGGTTTGAATTTACAGGTCATCATTTTTCCAATTACAGAGTGACCTACAAACAAAATGATGTGAACGAGCATTACACACACCGCTGAGACTCCTCTAGGAATACTGAGGCTGTTGACCTCAGGGAAACATCAGTCAGTCTGGATTTCTACTGCAATTAAGCATGCCCATGAACAGCCACATGAAGTTTCACGATGTGGTTTAATGCTTAAGGAATTTCAAATATTTCATAACCACAGGCTATATGTGCAGAAATATCTGGACAGCCCTTCTTGGTGAATTTGTCTCTGTGGCTGAATGCAAGCACATCGTTTCACCCTTCTGTGTAAAGAATTGCCAGAATAATAGAAGCTATTTCTGTAACTAATAGGGGTTTTGATGTAACTGTAATACACTGGAGTGTATGAGTGACTGGGTGAGTGTGAAACTCCTGTGATGGACTGGCGCCCGTCCAGGGGTTCGTTTCCCGTACAACGACGGCGCCTAGCATTGAACTAACGTGGTACGTTGCATCGTTAAACTAACCAACATCTGAACTCCGACAGTTTCCCAAAACCGTCATACTTTGTTAGTACCACAGTAGTTTGAACCATGTTGGTTTAAACCACCGTAGTCTGAACTACGATGGTTCCAGACGTGTTTGGTCTGGGTTTCACAGCGGGGAACTTGTAAAATCTCATACATTTTGTAAAATTATGCGAAAATTGTTCTATAAGAAGTGTTCTATAAAGAACACTTGAAGAACCTTTCTTTGTATCATGAAAGTGTTCTTCAGATTGATGGAGAATGTGCTGTAGATGGTTCTATAGAGCACCTTGTAGGAAACGCTTCTGTATGGCACCATAAATGGTTCCTTTATTGTTATTTGAAATCATAACAATAGAAGAACAGTTTTTTGGTGCCACATAGAACCCTTTTCTAAATGTTGCTTTATAGAGCCATCTACAGCACATTCTCCATCAGTCTGAAGAACACTTTCATGATACAAAGAAAGGTTCTTCAAGTGTTTATAGCTCTATAGAGAACCATTTCTCCCCCAGGGCTGGTCTGTCCCCTGGACCCCAGAATCCCCTCAGTCTGGGAGCTCATCTGCTCCATCCTGCTGCCTCACCACAGAGGCCAGTGCAGTGTATAGCTCCTCAGATCCCCAGTGTCCCCCACCCACCAGAGAGTAATTAATATAGCTCTTTATTTGTATTCACGTACTGCTGTATAATGAGTAGCTTTTTCCACGTCTATAGACCTCGATTGATCCTTTCAGCATCCGATCCCTTCTACCCATTCCCTACTTCAAAAAAGGCCTGTAAATCAGGCTTACCTGCTGCCCCAACTCCTCATCCTAGAGGTGGGGAGTAGGAAATAGATGTATTCTGTCCAGCAGTTCTGCAGGAAAATGATGTGTGGTGCATTAAGTGATGAATGAATTTATTAATCTGTATCTGTTTAAAAGACATGCTGACATTCCTTCAGTGAACTGAAGATAAAATAATATTCAAATCCATCTTGAACTACTACATTAAAGTTATTATAGCCCCAACATATAAATTAAACATGTAATGTCGTTATCGTTTCAAGAGGGACAAGATGAGACAGACTATTGCTGGAAAACAATACCATAACACAGTGTTGAGGGAATGGAAGCTGCTTAGTATTGCTCTCCTGTTCCTTTTATTAAAACATATCTCTAAGCCCACACAATGTATTTCATAATGGTCGTTCATAGTTCAAAACATCATATATATATATATATATACACATATAACCACAATGAGGTATTTAAAACTGGGGTTTAAATAATGACTGTGTATATAGACACACACTATACAGTACCCTAATTATACTGTGTTTTCTGTCATTGATGACGTAGAGGAACTAAGCTTCTAACCACAGACCTGAAACTGTGGTTCCAACTACACAACGACGTTCGAACGTTCGGTGGAAGTACGGTTTTGAGAAACACCTGTCGTTTAACGATGGTTCGGACCATGCGAGTTACCAACGTAGTTACCTCGATAGTTCCAACGACACAGAAACACTTGCGTTCCAACTGTGTAAGTTGCTAACATATTTAGCAACTATGCTTTTGGGAAACGAACCCCAGAGCGATGAATAAAATGCACCAAGCTGTGTTGCCCTGTAATACAGTTACCGTGATATAATTGGTTCACAGGCTCAGATGCATACTGAAGTGATGCTGCAGCTTCATCTGATGAAGAAGAAACAACAGCAGATGGAGAAGAAAAAAGAGGACCTGTTAAAGCAGAGAAATGACATCAACTTGGAGCTGGTAAGTGTACAGTCTTATTAGAATCAACTCTGTTATAAATCTGGCAAAGGAAAAGTTCTTTGGGTTAGTGCCTTGGGCAGTGTAATATATTGTTACAGCTAGGGCTGCAACTATTGAATATGTTTGCAATTGAGTATTCTGTCGAAACAACATCCGAATTTCAAAATTAGAAACCGAATACATAGCCGAGAACAAATATGTGAAAACCCGAATATTTTGCGACAGACTTATTGTTTAGAAAATCAGCTCTTTGGCGTCCACTGTGAAAATTAAAGCCGCACTTTGGTTCTAAGCATGGTTTCCCTTCCTGAGTTGTTCGCTAACTTCTGCATATGCAGTGCCACTAAGGGCAGAGTGTACACTCTTATGCTGTTATTAATGGGCTCCTGGTCTAGTGGGGGTAGTAAGGAAACCGTAACAAATTTTCAGGAGGAAAAGAGGAGCCAGCAAAGCGGTGACACATTTGTATCAAGGACTACAAACACATTTATCTTTAATATGAATAACACATTACACGTAGACAAACCTTAGGAGGGAGGAAATGGGCAATATATAATGAATAATTTTCAGTGCCTTTTTGCTGATGCTTTTACGGTGGTTTGACACATCATTGCACCAAAACAGGTCCCATTTGTTTTTGAAGGGAATGATTGGCTGAGTCAGCTGCATTTGAACGGTGCCTGGCTGGTGTTTGTTTGAAGTGTCCAGAATACAATCTGTGAAAAATTCATTCATTATCTGTAACTGCTTATCCAGTTCAGGGTCGCGGGAGTCCAGAGCCCAGTGGAATCACTGGGCGCAAGGCGGGAATACACCCTGGAGGGGGCACCAGTCCTTCACAGGGCAACATAGACACACACATTCACTCACACCTACGGGCACTTTTTGAGTCACCAATCCACCTGCCAACGTGTGTTTTTTTTGGACTGTGGGAGGAAACTGGAGCACCCGGAGGAAACCCAGGCAGACACAGGGAGAACACACCAACTCCTCACAGACAGTCACCCGGAGGAAACCCAGGCAGACACAGGGAGAACACACCAACTCCTCACAGACAGTCACCCGGAGGAAACCCACGCAGACACAGGGAGAACACACCAACTCCTCACAGACAGTCACCTGGAGGAAACCCAGGCAGACACAGGGAGAACACACCAACTCCTCACAGACAGTCACCTGGAGCAGGAATCGAACCCACAACCTCCAGGTCCCTGGAGCTGTGTGACTGCGACACTACCTGCTGCGCCACCATGCCGCCCAATCATATTCACAATGGACTTAAGTGGATGTGATTTCAATTAGATGACACGGGAGAACACCTTTTATTAACACCAGAGGCAGCCAGCTGAAGAGGGGGTATGGGTTAAAGTGTGTTGCTGAGACGGAGGAGTGCAAATTTACAGTGAACCTCTGTTTACTTTCAAGCTCAGGAGCCCAGGGCCCAAGCACATGGAGCAGAAATGTTTGCTTTTTACGTTGCTCTTATTTCTCTCCACTTTTTGTTTAACTTTGTGTTCTCACAAAATGCCTGCTATGCACGTCAGAGGCAGGACAAAATTAGCACTACAACTACGTTTTGTCCCATGTCCTTGGATGTAAAGGAACACTAGGTATGATTTGGGGTTTTTACTCCTGGGGCTTCCCCTAGTGTAATATATATTTTACAGCACTGTACTGAAATAAGTAGGGAGATGGAGGGAAAGGGATGGTTTCCTATCCTCCTTCAGAAGTTACAAAGTGCAATTTCTACAGTGCTGTGCCCCAAGTACCAACAGCAGAATGTCTATTAGACACATTGCAGATCATTGAGGCATCACGATTATTTTAACGTAAAAATATTAGCGCTGCTTTAAGCAAATGATTACAAACTGACTGGATTTTATTTCTGGTTGTTGGTTTTAGGAGGTCCTGGAATTAATGAACTGTGTGTAATGTGTGCCCTTTTTAATATTTACTTCAAAACAACAAACATTTTAAAGCTAATTATACCCAATATTTTAATGCACCGTATATATGAAGTTGGTCAAAGGAAAGCATGATTGAGAAGCTGCTAGGTTTAAAGTAAGATAATGAACACTGTAGATAAGTCTTATCTCTAGTTGGATATTTAACAATGACATTCATTGTCACAGCCTAAATGGTTTCGGCGGCCATTGTTTATTCCTTGAAGGACCCTGTCAGAAATCCTGATATGTCAAACAGGATAAGTTCACTTTCGGAAACGGAACGATCAGCTGTGAGTCAAAGTAGATGGATGCTTAAACAGGACAGTTACGCAAGAGCCTCTGAAATGTGGTCTCAACTGCAAATGTGGCTTTGCTGAGTTGAGTCATTATTTATTCATTCATTTCAACATCAGCATTTTGCTTGAAGAAATCCAAGAAAAGCCTTCAACTCCTGTTTTAGAACAGAACACCATATTGAGATCATGTTGCAGCATATTGTAATGTGATTACATTTTACAAAACGGTTAAAACTGTTAATGCTGAATAATTTATAATGATTCAAGTTAGGATAAGCTGTACAGATACTTGGCGCATATACATACACACAGATGAAAGTAGGCCTGGCGTCTCTGTCCCCTGCAACTTCCACTTTTTCTGTTTTTCCATCTGGGTCCCAGACCAGCCGGGATATATAGTCTCTCTTGCAAACTCTGCGTCTAACCAGGGGTTTCCTCCCAGTTGACCCAGCCTGGTAAACCTACAGTGGGCGTTATCCATTTGGGATCTTTACAAGATTCCTGAGCCACATCAAATGGCTTCTCTCAATGCGAGGGAGCAGGGGTTCTAATACAAGTTCCTCACAAGTTCCATAGTAAATGTACTCAGCTACTTTAAGATGCACCATTGTGTTCCAGCTTGTGTTGTGAAGCCATTCAAGAAGAGTACAAGCTCTCACTGCAGCCAAGTGGGACCAATTCTATTTTGGGGCTAGTACATGTTCACAAACTTCTTTAACATATTTAGAGAATCCGGTTTATTTTTACAACCACTCCCTGCGTCTGTAACTAAACATCCAGATTCAGCTGTTCTCTACCCCCAGAGAGAGAGGGAGGAAGAGAAAGAGATCTGCGTGGGTTAGATTATTGCTATTCTGGGATTTAAAGAGGTGTGACATCAGCACAAAGCTGTGGGGATTCATAACAGCTGCAATCTGGTGCAGTCTCGACCCTGTAATGATGTGACATCCTCAAACACGCACATCTCAATATTGAACATCAGTGAATGGGGTTCACTTTTAGAAATAAAAGTGGCAGAAGGAATTGAAAGGGGTTCTTTAGAGCGATGCCAGGGGAGAACCAGTTTGCGTTCCCCAAAAGACATTTCAATAGATGGAAACCATCTTTTTTTTTATATATATATATTGAGTGTGTAGAACCTTTTCAAGTTTAAAGAGTTATCACTTGGGACGCTGCTTGTTTCTCCCAAATGGTAACATTAGAGGAGAAGAATAAACATACCTGATTTTGGATGAGAGTTAAAGGTGCAAGATCTAAGGATTGACTGTTTTTATAAGAGTGTTTATACCTGAAATTGACTGCATGCCATAAGGAGTCCATCCGAGAAACCATTTTCCCCATATGATCATTTACTTTGGTGCATCCTATGTATTTGACATACGGATGCAGCCTTTACTTCAGACGTGCAGTGTCTTGAGTGGACGTCAAGTGGTTGCAGGACGCTAAACTTTGAAGCAGTGAATGCTGTCTTTAAGGTAATCATGCCAAGGTTTACTTTTGTGTGTATTTTCCAGTCAAAGGGCACATATTAGCTTTCAAAGCGTTCCCAAAGACAAACAGGAGACAAATTTGGGAAGGTGCATGTGTGAAAACACAGCTTCCATAATTCCTGCGGCTCTGCTCTCTTGACTTCACTTCGGGGGGGCTTTTAATTCATTCAGTAGACCACAACTTCTGAGAGACTGCACTGACACTGTGGGTTGTTCATTGTTCTTTCAGGCCAGTGGTGGGAATCTGCTGTTCCCAAATTGTTTGTGTCTGGAGAAAGACACGCAATATTTGCTCAGAAAATAATGTCTACTTTTTTGGATGGGAGTACTGTGATTTGTTCAAATGGTGGTTTGGACAAAAATCGTATTTACACAGTTGATCACATTTGAGTCGATTGTTGTCTGAAGATGTTTAAGTTTTGCATTGAAGGTTATGCAGTTCACAAGTAAATTAGACTCAGGCCAACTGTGGGGAAAATTCTCTGTCTAAAAGGTCTATAAAAATAGACAACAGTACAAAGTTGTTTTGGCTGATCCATTTTATTTATAGCGAGTTGGGGAAATGGCGGCACGGTGGTGCAGCAGGTAGTGTCGCAGGTGACTCTCTGTGAGGAATGTGGTGTGTTCTCCCTGTGTCTGTATGGGTTTCCTCCGGGTGACTGTCTGTGAGGAGTGTGGTGTGTTCTCCCTGTGTCTGCGTGGGTTTCCTCCGGGTGACTGTCTGTGAGGAGTGTGGTGTGTTCTCCCTGTGTCTGCGTGGGTTTCCTCCGGGTGCTCCTGTTTCCTCCCACAGTCCAAAAACACGTTGGTAGGTGGATTGGCGACTCAAAACAAGTGTCCGTAGGTGTGAGTGGATGTGTGTGTGTGTGTGTTGCCCTGTGAAGGACTGGCGCCCCCTTCAGGGTGTGTTCCTGCCTTGCGCCCAATGATTCCAGGTAGGCTCTGGACCCATCGCGACCCACAGAGAATGAATGAATGAGTTGAGGATATGTGCAGATTTGATTTTTGAGAACTAATCTGGCCCCTGCAGAGTCGGCTCGAGAGACAGTCTGTGGAAGAGAAACAGAAGTTCATGAAGGAGATCACGACATTTAATGATGACTTCAACCTTCTGAAAAAGAGGGATGCTGTCTTCCAGAACCAGACCAGATCTGAAATACTGACTCTACAACTGGAAGCTAACACAATCAACCAAGGTAATCTGAGGCATTTTTTTTATTATTATTATTATTATTTTTTTAAACTGTGTAATACACATCTTCCTGTCAGATTTAGATGCTGCTCTTCTGATCAAAATGCTCTGATGTGTTTAGAGATGGAGGTGATGAGGCAGAAGAGCTCCTGGTTGGTCTCCATGCAGATGGAGCGAGCTGAGATGGAGATGGAACTTCAGGAGCTGCACTGTCAACTTACAGGTAGAGGAGGAGAACACACACTATGTTACACTCTGCAGTCATCCTAATGCTCAGGAAGCACTTGGTGGGAAGGTGTCTTGCTCAAACACACCCCAGCTGTGAATGTTGAGGCAGGAGACAGTGCTATCCATTCAGTCCCCCTTCTAGCCAACATTTTAGGCCAGTGGTGCCTGCTTTTCCAGGGAACAGGTCTTCGTGATCTACCTTTTAAAAGATATCTGAGAGCAGGGTTGGCAGATGGGATGTGTTTGGTTTAATTTGACCACTTACCAAGCCGGCTTCAGTAATTCAGCTAGTGTTGGATGTTATTTGGACTTTTTTGTGGGAAAAGGCTGATTGTGATTCATTTAAATAAATGTCAGTCTAACATGCAGGTCGCACTCGCCACCACTCTTGTGAACAATGAGAATGTCAGCCTCCCTTGCTCATCCAGATATGACGCTATATGTGGGCCTCACTGTGATGGTGTGTGACGCAGGGGGCATTTGATAAGTGGCTAAATTTGAGTTGTGAATGATTTTTGGCGGCACGGTGGCGCAACAGATAGTGTCGCCGTCACACAGCTCCAGGGGCCTAGAGGTTGTGGGTTTGAGTCCCCCTCCGGGTGACTGTCTGTGAGAAGTGTGGTGTGTTCTCCCCGTGTCTGCGTGGGTTTCCTCCGGGTGACTGTCTGTGAGAAGTGTGGTGTGTTCTCCCCGTGTCTGCGTGGGTTTCCTCCGGGTGACTGTCTGTGAGGAGTGTGGTGTGTTCTCCCTGTGTCTGCGTGGGTTTCCTCCGGGTGACTGTCTGTGAGAAGTGTGGTGTGTTCTCCCCGTGTCTGCGTGGGTTTCCTCCCGGTGACTGTCTGTGAGGAGTGTGGTGTGTTCTCCCTGTGTCTGCGTGGGTTTTCTTCCGGGTGACTGTCTGTGAGGAGTGTGGTGTGTTCTCCTCGTGTCTGCGTGGGTTTCCTCCGGGTGACTTGTCTGTGAGGAGTGTGGTGTGTTCTCCCCGTGTCTGCGTGGGTTTCCTCCGGGTGACTGTCTGTGAGGAGTGTGGCGTGTTCTCCCTGTGTCTGCGTGGGTTTCCCCCTCCAGGGTGTGTTCCAGACTTGTGCCCAATGATTCCAGGTAGGCTCTGGACCCACTGCGACCCTGAACTGGATAATGGTCACAGAGAATGAATGAATGAATGAATGATTTTTTTAAAATTTAATCATGTCATGATATTGGACGAATTCTCAAGCATTTTTAGTTCCATTTTACAGGACCAACTGTCAATCGGGCTTCCAAGTAATCATCAGTGAATCTGGACCAATATCTGAGGCACTGGACAAACCTGCTTTAGGCCATGGCTGCTTTTAATAAAAAATAAATAAATAAATAATAAATAGTAATGAAAAAAATAATGCTATTACAAGTGTCATGGTAGCAACTATTAAATAATGCCAGTGAGTTAGCAGTATATCTCCTCTTTTCTTTAAACTGGAGAAATAAGTACGATCCTAGTGGAGTAAAGGGAATATTGTTCTCTATTTAGAAGAACTACCTTCTAAATATAATATCTACTGACACACAATTTAATCAACATCAGCAATGCTGTTTGTCCTCCTTGTCCCCCTCTGCCTTCCTTCCTGCAAGTGTTTCAGCAATGCTTTTTTTATATACAGGCAAATTAGTCTGAGTAGGGACTAAAGCATGACGTGTAAAGTGCTTATTGGCCAGAGAGACCAATCACAATGGCCAGTAACTACGAAATAGACATCCAGCACAAACTAGCTATCTGTAAAATCTCCAAGCTACAGTGACAATCATCTATCTATCGATCTATTTATTTATTTATTTATTAACGCAACAGCAGTTGAACTTACGCTATGATCTTTCAAAAAGGTTCAAACAATACTTGGTTCGTTGGGTGCGTGGAGCTGTGTTGAGTCCCAAATAAACCACACAACAATGCGTGAATACACAGAGTAACCAGAGCTTAATGTTTCCTCCGCCTTTGTTGTGCTTTCCAAATCTTGCAGTTACTGTTTGAGAAAGTGGTTTGCAACATGAGTGGCTACATTTAAGAGCTGGGCTGCTTTTGTGAGAAAATTAACCAGATAATCAGAAACCTAATGGCAAGTAGAATCGAGTAGACTAGGCACCATGCAGTGGAAAATCAGGCCAAGACTTTGATGTTTCTTTGATGTGCTGAACCGCATTCATGATGCTGTAAGATTGAAAGCCTGCCATCATTTTGATGCTACGCTAAAAGCTCTTCTCTGAAACAACTATAACATTTTATTAAGTAGACTACAAAATTGATTCTTGTTTACCAGTGGTTAAATGGGTGAAGCTTCTAAATGCTTTTTGGGATCCGTTTGTTGCTCAAGCTGCTGTACCCTGTATGTTTTCACAGATTTGGAGAGAGAGCTTGAGGAGGCCGCAGCCCTCACAGAGTCACTGAAGGCTGAGAAGCTTGCAGCCAGTCAGAAACCACTCACAGACAGCACCTGTCTCAGGTAGGCAGCTTGGTTTTATGGCATCAATTTAAGATCAGACTTTTCCCTGCTGTGTGTTTTGTCCCTCAAATACAGGTTGTAAAACCACTAGTCACTTGTTGGAGAGATTTGAGCATTTTGGTGTGTCTCCTGCTCCGACATGCGTCCTTGAATGCTCTCAGAAGGGCACTATAGTAGCTTTTTAAAGCCAGAAGTAACTCTTAAGACAAGTAAGGCCTGTAGGAAAAAACTAATGAAATGCATCCCTCAGACTGGACACGAAGTACTTGCGCTTGCCTGTTTCCCTTTGACCCACTAGCAGACCTTCAATCTTCATCCATCCTCTCCTCCTCCTTTCACTGAGCGTGTAAATAAAACAACACCGAGCCCATCCCTTTAATTAAGCCCTCGGAATGGCGCCCACACCATCCGGTGTAGAGTCAGGCAAACCAATAAAAAACCCCTTCAGAACCACGTCTGTCTGGTGTGTAAAGGTCCAGCAGGAGGACAGGGGATCAATGATTAGCCTGTGTCGGACAGGGTGCTTCTTCCACAGCAATGTAAATCATACGTGTAGGCTGTGCGGAGAGCAATCTGGATGCTCACACAAATCTCTCATTAGTGGCAGGCCAGATTAAAGCCTCTGGCTGTGCTGTAGATGGGGCTTTTGGGAGGAAGAGACTGCGCTAGGATATGATTATTCCTCCTCTGTAATCGTTAATCACTCTTAAATGTCTGTTCTTTCACACAGTGCTTCGTCCTGCTCCCCTCTGTCTATCGATTGTCTGAAATTGAATGCCTGGAAGCCGAAACGAGAGAAGTCTTTGAAAAGGGGGTATCAGCGGCATGTTAGACCCAGGGAGGAGTGGCTGTGCAAGTGTTTTAATGAAAAGTGTTGCGGATGGGGACTGTGTTATTTGTCTGAAATGAATGCTAATTGTTCAGTGCTCTTGGTAACCTTTTGTTATTCTCCAACGGTGTCAACAGCATTCAGAGAAATGAATATCTTTTGAAGATGATTGAGTGGATAAAGCTAAGTCAGGTCAATTATATTCCATGATAATAGGGATATATATATTTAGGTTGCATATTAAACAAACGCCGGCAGCTCAGGTAATCATAGAATGCAATCTTTCCACCAAGTACAGTTCATCAAAGAAGTGGATCTCACATTGCCTCCAGAAACAGTTTGGAATGCCAGAATTGGTGGTGCATCCCACTTCAGCACGCTCCTGGTCTGTGAGAGTGTCAGCACAAGTAAAGATTGTTGAAATTGGTTTCCTCGGACAACATCATCTCACACACAGGAAACCCTGAATGTACAGTTCCGCTGGCTCGGTGCACGGTATCTGGAGTCAGGTCTTTTGCTTTAGTAGCTGCTTTATGTGATGTGTAAACCTCGCAGAGCAATGCAAGGATGCTGTTTTAACCCGAATGAACTCTGCATCTGCTTTTACCTTCCCACAGAATCACAGAGGACCTCCTGCTTCCTCATACATCCTTCATCACTCATAATTTACCTTCACATTATCTATAACCCGTTATCTCTATCAGTTCATTCTTCCTTCTTTTTATTTGTGCTCTCTGGTGTCGACCAGAGGAGGATGTGTTGTTCCTTATGAATTTTTAGCAGTTTGTAAAACCTCCAAGCTACACTCTGCTAGTGGAAAACAAACCAAGAACCATGTACCACAAAGTGAGTCATGTGAAGTAGAGTGGGTTCCCAGCAATGGGGTGGGGGGTGGCACCATTAGATGTAAGAAATTGGGGAAGGTTTTTTTTTTTTTATTATTAAACATAATACATTTTATTTATAAGCGCCTTTCTGGACCTTATTGCCCTGCATCAGCACCCAGCCTCTAACATTTGGTTTAACTAAGGTGTGTGTGTGTGTGTGTGTGTGTGTGTGTGTGTGTCCATACTCTCTGCAGACTGAAGAAAGAGCTAGAGGCATATAAGGAAGGAGAACTGGAGCTGCTTCGTGAGGCCCTCAGCACAGAAATCCAGTTCCTGCGTTCGGTAATTAGTTTACCCAAAGTTTTGTAGATTTTAAAATGTGGTGCAGTGAAGAATTTAGTTTTCTATCCTGTCATAACTGCAGGTTAGAAAGTAGGGCTGTACAGTACAGACAAAATACTAAACTAGATTACTGTATGTACAACCATATTATGATTTGAAGAATATGAAAGTTACACAGCAGTAACAGTGAAGATTAAAGCTTGGCCTGTACTGCTTCGATCATTGAAGTAATCCCTCATCTGATTATGTAAATAGGGCAGCCAAGTCATGGCCTAAGGGTTATACAGGTGGGTTTGGAACTGAAATGGCATGGCTTGGATCCCCCTGGACCAGCTGGAAATATGAGGGAACAGCTGTGTCAGAGCCTGAAGTGCCCTTAAGCAAGGCACCTAACCCCTAACTGCTCCCAGGGTGCTCTGCTTGCTGTGTGTGTTTTCAAACAAACATGCCACGCATTGGGGTAAACGTGGAGACTCTTTCTCCAAGGGGAATTAGTAAAAATAACTTCATAATAAAAAACAAACAAGCTGTTGAATAATGAATCATTTTCATTTGCATACTGTAGCCTCCTGCATTAAGTGTTACACAAATGACCCGATGCTGTGAGAAAGTAAACCTTTGATTTTACATGGTCCTGTTTATGGCGAAGTTTGCCGGAAGTGTTTTTGAGTTTGAATCATTTATGGCCGTTGATAAATTAATAATGATCATCTCTTGTCAGAAAGTATCTGAGGAGGGCAGGGTGTGCTGAAGTCGGCTTCTTCAGACAGATACCTGTGATGTTCAAAGGTATGTTGAAAGCAGAAAAAACCAAGACCGCCCTTTCTGTTTGATGTTTTCAGGTCTGCAGTCCAGACAGCTTGTTACGTAGTTTGATGAAACATCCACCAAACCCTTAAGTGGAGCACTATAGTGGTCTGCACTGTACAATTCATCCATCCTTCATGTGACTGAGCTTATTTCTCTGTTCAAAAATGTCAGGCCGGTGTAGAGGCTCCTTGATTTGAAGTTAACTTTCTGTCAGTGTGTTACTGGTCAAACCGTGTTCCACTAACGCGCTGCTGACCTCTAGTGGATAAAGGTAAAAGTATCAGTAGTTCACATCGTCACAATGACTGAACAAACTACAGGGGAAATTCTGACTGACGTGGTCCTATCGCGTACAGCTAGACTGTTAACGCATTGGTTATGTTTATATTATTGTAGCTGAGTCATAGTGTGTGTAAAAGAGAGAAAACGCTAACAAGTTCTTAAAAGTGCACTCGGGTCTGATTAGTGAGGCACATATTGGATCTGTATTCAGCCCATGTTTATAAACGCAGTCAAAAATACAACTGTTTTTGTCAGAGATGTCATGAAAATGATTTATTTACAGGCAGCTGTAAAGGTTTCAGATGCAGAAAGGATGTGTATTGGATTTTGCCATAATTCCTATGATATGATTAGTGTTTTTATGTTGTATATATTTAATTAGTTATTAATACAAACCTTGTTAAAAAATAAAAATTCCCATGAATTTCAGCATATTTTATTGCATTGGTGTGTGAGGGGGCCATCTAGTGGTTTTTATGTAGCATTACATTAAATAGATTTGTGGTCTGGGTACACATTTACACCAATTACTCAATGTGATGTGTAGAGGGCAGTATTGGCCAAAGTATTATATCATGCTTTGTTTCTTGCTTCTAGATACACATTTAAAAGAAATGTAACAATAATCCATAATCTCACCCTTCCTCAGAGTGTAGCAGACAGCATCCCGAGCAGATTCGGTTACACCTGGCAGTCCTGAGTGAAATCTCCAGCGTGTGCCGAAAGAGTGGGAGAACAAGCCTTTATTGCACATGGTTTATTTTCTGCATAGACCTGGGGGCGGCTACAAATGCATTTCATCTCCATATTCACTATTTCCAATGCATTTATAATTATTTCAATTCTGAATTTCCTCCTTTCCCCAACACTGCTTCAGTGATTTCACTCAGCTTTTCACTGGAGTATTTTAGTCACAGAAGTGTGTAAAAGGCCTAACGCAGTCAGTTCTTCTCTGAATCAGTGTGATCCAGATTTGACTTTAACCCGATGCATATTCATATGGAATCACAGCAGGGTCCAATGAGAGGCGTAAAAACGTACGAGACCCTTCTAAAAGCCTATCAATCAGCAGCCTACTGTTGGAGATTCCACACATTTTGATGTTGTCAGAATAAAGTGTTCACTCTCGTTTCCACAGACAGACGGTAGAAAATATATTCTTTTAAATTCAAAAGCAGTTACACTATTTTGAATCTCTGTCACTGCAGTTTGTCACCGGGTGATGTATTAAAAGGATCAAAATGACTTTAATTCCAGCTTGATTACGGAGTAACTGCTGTCGGTGTGTGATGGACTCCCTCCCTCTCTGTACAGAATGCATTTACTAATTTTGATAATTGCTGTGTATCCTACCAGGCACTTTTTCTTCCCAGGATTAATTGCCAGCAGAGCTGTGGTGGTAGATATTACAGCGATAATGCACCCTCTAGTGAAAACATGCGCATGCTGATGGCCTCCCTTACAGTTCTTGTGCTATCAGACTGTAATAAATGACTAGGACAAATCTGCTTATGTATGTATATCATGTGCTTTCATCATTGTCACTACTTATTTAGACTAAACTAGCATTGATTTTCCACGGACAGTCCACTGCGATTGTAGATTAGTCCAAGGCCGAGTTTAATCCATCCAGACACGCGAGCTGCTGATCTGCTGACACGCAGTATAAACGGCCAGCCTGAATATCCAGGTTCATTGCTGTGCTCCGCCTCCTGCTTGTGTGCTGGATAATTGCTTGGACACTGTTCAGCTTGGTTGGGTTTCATTAGACCGGACGGTGGGTGCTTGGTGGAATACGTAAGAAAGTAGCATTGGCATTTCTCAGGCCTCAGAGAGTACAACAAATAAAAGTCTTTATAGGAACTGTGGTCCAGAGCCTTCATTTTTAACTGTATGATGTCTGGCACATCACAGAGCTGCTTATGTGGCTTGGTGGATATTTATGAAGACACTGGTCTGCACAGTTCTGTTTCTGTTTACATTAGCGGTGTGTATTTAGAATCTCATGCTGTTCCACACTCAGAAAAAAAGGTACGGTAGAGGTACGTTATTGACACTAAAGCTACAAACAGAGTAAAGTACCTTTTAAAGGTACAGCAGTAGGTTTAAAGTCTGGTTGTGTTCCCTAAAGGTACATTATTCTTTTCTCCAGAAGGACAGGTGAATATATAAGATTTCATTACAGAACAGTGTTAAATTAACACACTATAAGTCATGGAGATGAAATGGGGCGTATGAAATTTTTAAATCTACCGGTATTATAGAATAATGGTACAATTATGTTCCTTAACTAAAGGTACTGAAATGTACGCCTGAGGGTACCACCACGGTGACAAATGCTCTGACGGTGTACCTCAGGACTGTGTGTGTGAGAGAGACAGAGAGATACTAACTGAAGGGCCATTACAAGCTTGTCTGCTGCACGTCCTATGTTTTATATTGAAGGTTTAGAGAGAATGAATGGAGAGAAAACGGACAGAAAAGGAACAGGACATTGTTTTTGAGTCATTTTGCATTCATCCTGTGGATGTGGACGTTTTATAAAACATTAGTGTGGACACTTGTTTGTGTGGCGGCGCAGTCGCACAGCTCCAGGGGCCTGGAGGTTGTGGGTTAGATTCCCGCTCTGGGTGACTGTCTGTGAGGAGAGTGGTGTGTTCTCTGTGTCTGCGTGGGTTTCCTCCGGGTGACTGTCTGTGAGGAGTGGGGTGTGTTCTCCCTGTGTCTGCGTGGGTTTCCTCCGGGTGACTGTCTGTGAGGAGTGTGGTGTGTTCTCTCTGTGTCTGCGTGGGTTTCCTCCAGGAGCTCCGGTTTCCTCCAACAGTCCAAAAACACACGTTGGTAGGTGGATTGGTGACTCAAGTGTCCGTAGGTGTGAGTGAATGTGTGTGTGTGTGTGTTGCCCTGTGAAGGACTGGCGCCCCCTCCAGGGTGTATTCCCACCTTGCGCCCAATGATTCCAAGTCGGCTCTGGACCCACCGCGACCCTGAACTGGATAAAGGTCACAGATAATGAATGAATGAACTTGTTTGTGTGTGGCTTTACAGAAAGGTGGGCTTCCTAAGATGCTAAAGCCTTCTAAGTAACACCAAGCACATTAACAATGTTGTTTCCTTTTAGGTTAACTTACTAATGCTGGTCCGTTGTTCAAATTTCTAAACAACCAGCTTTTTCTTCAACAGTCCTGGTGCGGCAGCTGGTTTGTGGACATATAGGAACGGTGATCTAATATATTTATAAGTATGTGTAAAAAGTGTAAACAAGCCACTGTTTCTCCTTCTACTCTCAGCAGCTGCAGAGATGTTATTGTGTTATACATTTTTGTGTAAGTACATCTCAAGTCACTCAAGCACACTGCAATAAAACATACTTATAACACGAGTTATAACTGTAGTTATCACTACAGCTAGGACTTAGTTCTGTGGTTTCTTAAGAGTCGTGTGAAGTCAGTCACTGCTGCTTTTTAAACTGCTACAAATGAAAATCCCAGGACAGCTCAACTCACTAGAGGACAGTGCTAACTACTCAGGGTTGGTATGAATTGGTTTTTAACCTTTTCTGGTTAAAGTCTAGAAGCACAGTCTTTTAAGACAGAATGCTGTTTTTTGGGGAGGGGTGGGGGACTTGAATGTACACTGTCAGAAAAACTGTCACTGTGGTGGTACCCTCAAAGATACATATGCATTTTATTAGGGGAGAATCAAGAATTTAAAATGGTGTTTGTATATGCCCCATGTATTTTACACAGTTGTATAATAAAATATTACAGGTATTTCCCTCTCTTCTGGAGAAGAAAATGTAATGTGCTTTAGGGGACACAACTGTACTTTAAAACCACTGTAAACGTACAGTTTTATACCTTTACTGACAATGTACTTCTACTATAATGTAATTAAATTGACTGTACATTGCTGTTTAACTTTTTTTTCACTGTTTGAATGACCACAAACTGTCTGTGTTTACTTTCATGCAGTTACAAGTCTCTCAAAGTTGAAGTCAGTTCCAGTGTGAGTAATCTGAAGCAGCAACAATAAGTGAATATTACCCACCTATGGAGCAGGAAGGTTTTCAGCATTCGGATGTCTCTCTCTGCCATGTGCACACCTCTTGGATGCAGTTTCTCTGTTGTGAAGAGAGACAGAGCCTTGTATATCCTTTGTGTTTTTATTTATTTGTTAACTGACATTGGGGCTTCATAAACACATCAGACTTGTGTCCGTAAGAAATGGTAAATTAATGTTTTATTGAATTATTATTGAATATTAAAAATTACATAAAGTTGTGACTGTCTCTTTTTAAAGCCCCAAACTGGGATGAGTGGTTTTCCTCATGGCATCATTTGCCAGCCTTGTCTCTGCCCTCTTTACCATCTGTGGTCAGTAGGGGCTGCTCAAGGGGCAGACATCCAGTCATCGAGGCCCTTGCATGGTCAGATTTCAGATGTGCCCCTCCTGGAGCATCCTACCAGAGGTTAGGTTTACCACCAGTCCTTTGAATGAAATACACAATATTTATTTCAATACTAAGACTGCATTAGTGTATAACAGTGATAGTTACCCTGCTCTCAGATGGCAACCTCAGCTAGTTGTTGTTTCTGCTCCTGCTGCTTCTCTTCGATACCCAGCGGGGGGCAGATTATTCTAGCATTGCCAGAGCCCGCTGAGACCCACTGCGATGCAGGATTGCTTTGTTTCTCTGTTGTCTGTGTGTAATTAATGGGGTGTAATCACATCGAGACACATGACGGATGTGTCACGCTCTCAGAGAAACCCCTCCTCTGCAATTAGAGCCATTCTACTCTCAGCAATCAGAAGTGCCTCTGTAAACAACAATGTTTACATTCATCCTATTGGTCTTAACCATGTAATTGGAGCAAGACTTCTAATGGCTTTAGATTGTACAAATTACCGAGTCAAACGTTATTACATTATTGCGGTAAACTCTTATCTAACGCTGTAGTGTAGCCATTAGTGTAAATAAGTGTGGAAATTAGAAACCTGAAGTTTGTTCTGCTGTTACAAGCGTGATCACTTGCCTTTACAAAAGCAAAGGCTTCACAGGCTTCCTCTGCTTGCTGAAGAACTTTTCCACATTGACCTTAATGGTGCTTTTCCACTGCATTTTACTGCTTAACCACAATCAGACCATGCTAATACATTATGGGTTAACAATGTTTAACATGACTTCCACATTTGTTGTGGTTTCCAAAGCCTGCTGTTCTATTTAGAGACAGTTGTGCGATGACATCAGCTGCATCTCAGGTTGGAGCTGTGGAAGATGAACCAGGGTTCAGGAGCAAAACCGTGATCAGAGTTGTGTACAGTTGGTACCATGCAGTGGAAGAGAGCCAGTAGAATCCCTGTCCAGTTACCTGTGGAATACTATAAAATGGACATGATCTGAAGGATATTTAGGGTTTTTCTGCATGTGTGGTAGAAGAAATGTGGTGTTCCATTTGTCTCACTTAAAAATAATTCAGATAAGGATTACAGCCCTTCCTTGCACATCATTTTATTACCAACCAATCTGCTGCGAAGATCAGAAACTAAGCTTAGTCTCCTGGCAACTATTGTCTTGTGCAAGGAATCATCCATATTACTTTAATAGACATAATCATAATGAGAATGACCAGTCGCACCGTTTCTGGCAAACCGCTGAGATCCTCCGTTAATTGAACCTTCAGCAGCAATGCAGCATATCGGAGGAGAAGTGAATGCATGGTGGTTAATGCAGTTTTAAGAATGATTTACAAGGATATTGGATTTAATAAAAGACCCCAGATTCTGGAGAATAAATGGAATATGCTGGAGCATGGTTTTCTTCTAAAGATCAAAAGCTGTCAGTTTGGGAGAGAACTGACGAGCTTGCATCTGGACAGTCTGGGTTTGTCTGAGAGGTAGCTAGTGCCTAATTAATTAGCCCTGATTATCAGTTGCAAATTAATTTTGTAGGAACCTATTGAACTTTGATCATGGATGATCCAGCACTGCAGGTATAGGAGCAGTCAAACTTAAGAAGCAGCTTTTAAAAATATTCTTTAATTTGAAATTTTCAAATATATAAAACACTTAAAATTCATTCATTATCTGTAACCCTTATCCAGTTCATGGTCGCGGTGGGTCCAGAGCCTACCTGGAATCATTGGGTACAAAGCGGGAATACACCAGTCCTTCACAGGGCAACACACACACGCACACCTACCGACGTGTGTTTTTGGACTGTGGGAGGAAACAGGAGCACCCAGAGGAAACCAACGCAGACACAGGGAGAACACACCACACTCCTCACAGACAGTCACCCGGAGGAAACCCACGCAGACACAGGGAGAACACACCACACTCCTCACAGACAGTCACCCGGAGCGGGAATCGAACCCACAACCTCCAGGTCCCTGGTGCTGTGTGACTGCGACACTACCTGCTGTGCCACCGTGCCACATTTAAAATTGCAGCTATAAAATTAATGTGATGCTTCACTGACCTCTAATTGTTAAAATAGTATTTCTGTTGTCTGGTGCTGCTTACAATCTCAAACAGTGAAGGACATTTTAAGTAATGTTTACTGAGGCAAACATGCATTTTACGTCAGAGTGTGCACACTCCCAACATGTAGGCTGTCCCAATTCTTAGAGGCCTCATTCTTAATTTGGCCGAATTTTAAGGCAGCATCAAACCCTACTTCATTTAAAAACTGGAAAATCAGAATCCACAGTGCTGAAACGCTGAGGTGACGCTAGCTGTCACATCCTGGCCCAGTCCTGTCTGTTTTCCCCACCATGTGCTCATGTAGCACATGGCCCTGTTTGTTGTTGTTCCTGTCTCCGCCCTTGTTCCACCCTAGCCCCACCTTAGTCCTGCCTCTGTCTCGTTATTGTCTCCAGGTGTTCCTCGTTTGTCTTGTCCTTATATCCCCATGTGGTTTGAGCGCTCCTTTGTGTGGTGTTTGTGTCTCACATGTCTATTCCGGTTCGTGGCTGTCTCCTGTCTGTCTTTGGTTCATTCATAGTGTAGTCTTGTCTAGTTTCCATGTATCTACCCGTGTTTATTTTGATTCTGTTAATAAAGTTCCTTGCGTTTACATCCGTCTCCTCGTCCTCCCTGCGCAGCTATGATGCTAGCCGCTGGGGTAAGTAAACACCAGTTGCATCCGATGTGCGACAACAAGCCATGACACAATCACTTTCTAACTACAGCGTCTCAATAATATGCCTCATGAGGACAGACAACCAATAGAACACTGTCTAAATCAACAGCTGTCTACGCAGTCAGTGCCTACATCGGCAGTTCGCTAGGTTTTGGGACAGACCCCATGATTTCTGTTGTATGTTTTTCAAAAATAAAAGCAAGATCAAAGGATTTAAAGACCCCTCCAGTGAAATAAAAGTAGTATACTTTGCTAGAAGACGTATCAAGGACAAAATGCGTAATCAACACTTCAAACCTGCAGAGTACCAAATAGAGTCTCAAAAACATGGATTCCGATAGCCAGGGATTCTTATGTCTCAAGGAGCCAATGTCATTGACAAGTGGGCAGAGGTGTGCAATACTCGTCTACAACTTGGATCCATGCATAATGAATGAAGGAGTAGATTTGCATCCAAGCTATTTTCAGGCTCTATGCCATGGTCACACTGGGTTTTTGTTTGCAAATTTTTACACGCAAATGTCCATTCATTTCAGTTACATTCACAGTGACAGTGCTGCGTTCAACTTTGGTGAACGCTGACAAACAAATATGCATCTCCGACTAATAGTGCTACTTCTCTGGCTGAGTGACCTCTGACAGGCTTTGAAATGGCTGCTGTCTGAGCCAACATGGAGGCAGCACTGACTGTAGATATTATACAACACTTTAATGCAGGTTCCAAAATACAACACCAGCGAGAGTCAAAGTAAAGTAGAGCTAACAACTCTTCTCCGAGAACAACTCATTTTTGTTGCTGTTGGTAGATTACCAGCGCTCCTCTGAAGTGAAACTGCTGAATCAAAATGGAGGACGGTTTACCACGCTGGTTTCTGGGCCCGCTCACAGCCATGCCCATTTCACCAGGTAATGCACAATAAAAAACCCAATTTGACTAGGGCAGGGGTGTCAAACCAAATCCACGGAGGGCCGTGTGGGTGCCGGTGTTCTTTTCAACCACGCAAAAGCCCCACACTACTGAAAGTCAAGATCTATTGATTAGACCCAAATATGGTGTGGCTTCTGCATGGTTGGAAAGAAAACCTGCCCCCACACGGCCCTCCGTGGATCTGGTTTGACACCCCTGGATTAGGGCTTTAAGGCAAAGCTCTTCAATCTGGACCTTGGATCCCGATTCCAGGCCAGGATTTTATAATGGGTGTCTAGTATGGCACTACAGCTGCATCTGCTATTGTACCTGATCGGCAAAGGTGGACGATCGCTTTAAAACCCCTGCCTGGAACCTGAATCCAAGGTGTGGATTTGAAGACCTCTGCTTTGATTCTTGAAATGTGTTCTCTGTTGAATAGTTTGATGGATTGAGGTCACTTTAGGCTAGACGTCATGTTTCACAGCTTCCTTTTTAATATGGTGACATAAATATGGAATGGCAATACGTTTACGCTGATTTATTAGCTTTGTGTTTGCTCTTGTGCTCTAAAGTAATGGTCATTATTTCTGTCTAGATCTGGAAAACATTGCAGGTTCCTTGTATTGTCCTGAAATCACTCCACATGAGTTACTATCAGACTAGATTCCTACTGGATTAATAACGAGTGATACAACCACATCTTCAGCTCATTTAGGGCTCCAGGTAGATTCTGTTCTCTCCGTATAGATGTTATCCACAAAGAAAACAGGTGAATGTGATATTGCCGCTGATGTTGTCCACTTTTAACTCCTCTATAAACGTGTCAATGACCTTCTGCTGTAGGGTGTGGGCACTCTTAGTCGTCAGACAGTCCTGGTCTTTAGGGAAATAGGCTGATGGAGCCCCTGCTACCTGAATGTTGGACTCTGCGGGGTGACGGAAAGAAAGGTGGAGATGGTTAACTCTGATTATGCAGGTTACAGAGTTATTAATAAAGAGCCCGCACCATTCTCAATGACAGGAATCTTATGTTGGCACAAAGAGAGGAGTGGGCTGAAGGGACGAGGCCAGAAACCACTTACTGTTACAGACGGCCAACTTGTTCCCACCCACGTACTGTGTTGTCCACTTGTGGTTAGTGGCAGCGCTGCATTCTTCATACACCCTCGAAGTCCTCAGAAAGGAGAAGTCCTGGCCCTGTCGGAGGTGACAAAGTTGTTTAGAGCTGATGCGAGGTGTGTACTGGTCCAAATAATGTGAATTTAACCTAAAGGCGTGAAGTCTGATTGTGTACCTTACAGGTTATAGGTTACTCTACGCTCACTGTTCCAATGCAGGCTTTTGAATGCATTTTCACAAGTGAACACTGTTCTGGGGTCTTACAGAAACGTGTCTGATATTCTCTGGTCAAATTACGACCTGGATCAAACCCCACAGCAGCTTCCTTACCCTCTCAAAACAACCCTGTTCCTTTAAGTGATGATGAGTCACTTCCTGTTCACCCCAAACTGAGCCCACAGCAGTGAGGAGCACTGCTTTGTTTTTACCTAGTGCTCTTATATCTCCACACTCACTCTGTATGTACTGCATCATTTAACCTCGTCTGTGCTCTCACGTAAACATGAGTCCTTTGATATAACGGGAAAGAGTCTGAGATCTGCTCATATTAGAAAACATTGGATTAACTGCAAGGTGACTAGATGGTCATGAATCACAGTGTACGTGTTGGTGGGCTCCATATACCTCATTGCTCATGTGTAACCAATTTAACCCTTATCCAGTTCAGGGTCACGGTGGGTCCAGAGCCTACCTGGAATCATTGGGCGCAAGGCGGGAACACACCCTGGAGGGGGCGCCAGTCCTTCACAGGGCGACACACACACTCACACATTCCAATTTGTATTTATGTCATTTTTTTCCCCCCCTGAAATTGGATGTTAACAACAGTATTATTTTATACACATGCAATTTGCTTCACTTTTATGGGAGCGTATACTTTATTATTATTATTTATTTATTATTTACCTGTGGTGAAATATTTTTAAACATGTTTCCATCTGAAGAAAAACCCCAAACATATTACAAAGGGGGTAAGTGTATGTTTATATTTGTGTGTATATAATATAAACACCCTCTCTTTTGCTTTGTTGCTGTAGCTTTCAAGACTGATGCATGCAGCTGATCTAAGTACTGTCTTCTCAGCACAAACACATTTTATAACTTCATCATTAATAAGGGCCTAAACACCTTTAGGTGACAAACTTTTTTTTTTTTTTTTTTTTTATACTTAATAAATTGTTTGTATTAGTGTAATTGTATAATTTTTCCTGAATGAAATATTGCTCATTTTAATAACTGTTTTACCTCAAACTCTAAAGCTCATTGTTGGCCCCAATTAAATTCCTCATTCTCTTACTGTCAAACCATAGATTTATCGAAGTTCTATATGGACTCTAGGCTAATAATTGCTCAGCACTGTTGTTCTTTTCTGAGCTCTAGCTGCCAGTGTCCACATGAGGGCGCTGAAGACTCGTTGATCTGAGGGTGTTTTTCTCTTGTATGACTTTTTTCTTTTTGTCCTTTTCAGGTTGGTTTTGTTTGTAACGTGTACAGTCGTGATATTATTGTGTACCTCATTGCACATTGGTTTGCAGTAAACCTTCTTCTCAGCTGTAGCACACACTAGTCCTCCTTTACTGTGTACCACTGGAAGAGGGCAGTCACCGGGCATGGCATCCTTACACGCTGCAGAGCAGAGAAACACTGATCAATCCCAGCAGAGAGAGAGGGAGGGGGGGGGGGGGGTGTTAACAACTGCTTTTAGTCATATTCACCAGTCTTTTGATGTTTCTGTAAAACATCGGTCAGTCGGCGGAGATCATCAAGTGCAGATGAGGTCTGTTCGTCTGTCCACTGAGCTGCCAGTGACTCCAGACATTCATCCGGTACCTGAAGTAGAGAGTAGAGATGACATAGGAGCTATTGTAAACTGTGATCACACACACACACACACTAATATATATATGAAAAATGTGTGTGTTAGACCACCAGAGCAGGTATGATTTGTGTGGTAGATCATTATCAGCACTGCAGTGACCCTGTGGTGGTAGTGTGTTTTTCTGGTATGAGTGGATCAGACACAACAGTGCTGCTTGAGTTTTTAAAATTCTGACTGAGAATAGTCCATCATCCAAATACGTCCAGCTGTATCTACTGATGGACTAGAGAACGACCAACACAGTAGCGCTACTGCCTCTGACTTTACCTCTACAAGGTGGGCTGTGGGAGGAAACCGGAGCACCCGGAGGAAACCCACGCAGACACAGGGAGAACACACCACACTCCTCAGACAGTCTCCCGGAGGAAACCCATGCAGACACAGGGAGAACACACCACACTCTTCACAGACAGTCACCCGGAGGAAACCCACGCAGACACAGGGAGAACACACCACACTCCTCACAGACAGTCACCTGGAGCGGGAATCGAACCCACAACCTACGGGTCTCTGGAGCTGTGCGACTGCGATACCTACCTGCTGCACTACCCCACTTGTACCAGCACAACACAAACTAACACACTGCCACTACGTCAGTATCACAGCAGCGCGGAGACTGATCCATTGCCTAAATCTTACCTGCTCTGTGGGGGTCCTATACGGGTCCTGAGCATTGAAGAATAGGTTGAAAGTGGGCAATCAAAGTGCAGAGCGAGAAACAGGCTGTAATTGTACGGCCACAAAGTGGTCCTCTATGGTCAATAAGAAGGTAATTTTAAGGTTTATACACCCCCCTTTATAGGCCCTTTTTTAAGCCCCCCCCCCCCCCCCCCCCACAGTCACACATTTTCAAACACGGTTGTTAAAGTTAGCAAAAGTGCTTCTGTGGCCTGGCTCTTTGTGACGTCTGTATTTTTAAAAGCGTAAGTGTGACTTCAAAGACTTTACCTCCACTTGAAAGGTATTAAACATACAGGAGAAGAGGGTTTAAAAGTGCAGTCTTACCTTCAGCTTTTCCGAAAACTGCTCAAAAGACCAGATCGAGCAGCTGGATGAATTGGTGGGAGTCTGAGCACCACCTGAGACGAGCACTTCAGAGAACACACAGCACAACAAGTGTCCAGTTCTCACAGTGGAAAATGTTTGAGTGCCCTGTCTAGTGACTTGATTTTCAGCTTAACACTTTGTGATTCTGAGTTCATAAAAAGATGGTAGGTCCGAAATGAATATGTTCCATTGCTGAATTTCAGGAGAGAGTTTGGCAAGAAACGAATAAAATAAATGATTTAAATCTGACTGCGGATAAAAGCAGAATACTTCCAGGCGCCTGAGCTCAACAGAACTTTACATTCCACTTTGAATGTAATGTTTATTAAACATAGCAAACAAAATAGCAACAATTAGTATCTTCAGTTTCCAAATTGATAAAAAAGATAAAAGTACTTAGATGAAAACGGATTTATTTATTTATTTGTGTGTTGTAGGCATTTTGTAAATTTGTATTTAACACAGAATTAAGTTAGTCTTTGACAACTTTGAAAATATTGTTCTTTTGTTTCTGTTAAAAAAATTAAAGTGAAATAACATAAAAAAATTAAATATTTATTACATTTTTTGGTAGTTCCCCAAATTTTCTGGAAATGGGGTTTATACAGAGTGCACTTTAATGGTCAGCAAAGAAAATGGAGAACGAGTGGAGAGACAAGGTCACTTATTGGTTATGGTTTTATAAGAATAGTACATTGAGTTAACTCCTCATAATGCATATTAAACATTAATTATAACAATGATATTACAATTTTAGAAGTAAAAGCAATAATAGAGGAATATGTAGATGGTTAAATCAAAGTTGCTATAACACAGTACTTATATAGAATAGAGCAGCAGCCTACCTAGCATCAGACCAAGCCATCTCAAAGTGTCCTGCATTGTAGTGGTAATATCCTCGTGCTGTGGTCAGTTGGACAGTTTTTTGAAGCGCTCTCTGCTGTGTCAGTGTGTGTCTTCTGCTAAATAGTGGTGTTATGGGTTTGTACACTGTTGCACAGGCCTTTGTTTGCATTGCTTGCTCCATTACGACACACAGACCCTGACCGGAATCTGTTTTGAAATAGCAAGAAAATGTGGTGTGATTTCTGATCATTTTCATATGATTTAAGCAGCAAATGGAAAAAAGAAAATGACCAGAGGAATGTAGCTCATTTTGAAGGCTTTTCTGATTGGAAAAAAAAATAAGGTTAGTTCGTTTGTGTGGACGTACGTAGATGGGTTCTGTACTGGTGTGTGTGTTGCATGTACTAGCAGTGTTTTAATGTGTGTGTGTGTGTGTGTGGGTGGAGCTCTGAGTCTTGCTGTAGTCTGACAGAAGCAGGTGGAGGAGCTGACTCTTTTGGCAGGATTTTCTCCCCGAGAGTCTCCTGAGTATTTCTGTCTGTCACTGAAGTCAGGGACACATTTCACAATGCCACACAAACTGTGTGTGTGTGTGTGTGTGTGTGTGTGTGTGTGTGTGTGTGTGTGTGTGTATGTATGTATGTGAGCTAGATATTAAAAATATAAAATAAATAAATTAAGTTCAAGTACAGGTTGCTCAGGCATATACAGATACAGATCAGCCATAACATTAAAACTGCCTCTGTTTTTGCACTGTGTCTGTTTTATGAGCTTCAATGACAATACAAGTGCACTGTTCTACACCTACACACTGCAGTCCATCTGTTGCTCTTCATATTTTGTTTGCCCTTTTCACCTTGTTCCTCAGTGGTCAGGACACTACAGTGACACGGACGTGGTGGTGGTGGTGATGGTGTTGCATTCATATGAGTGGATCAGACTCATCAGTGCCGCTGGAGTTTTTAAACACTGTGTTCAATCACTGTCCGCTCTATTAGACAATCCTACTTGTTGGTCCAGCTTGAGACAGTAGCTCACAGTAGTGTTTGTGTCCTTTAGCCAGTCAGTGGGCACAAGACAGAGTTGGCTAGATAATAGTAATTGCCACTGTAAGCTGTTTAGTCAAGATGGCAACAAGAGTTAATTAGATTAACGAGAGAACTATATCTAGAGAACTGTGATTCTTTTTCTGGAAACGACAGAAGATATAGTGGAGATTGGATAAACACTAATGCAGTGATGATCAGAGATGCTCATGATGCTCATCGTAAATGTTAGCTTTCACAGACTAATGATTGGAGCCGTGTGTGCTGTTAACTAACCTGAGAGGACAATTTACCAGAGATCTTTGTTCATTTGTGCAGAGAAACCTTTTAAAGGCTTTGAATCTCAGATCCTCCGGTTCAAGGTAGTTCTAATGGAAGAACAGATGATTATCCATGTAATTGTCTGGGGGGGGGGGGGGGGGTCCAAGCGGACCCACTGCTGTTTTAAAGTGCTTTATTTATATTTAAATGTTAAACCACTCATTACAGGGAGTTCAGTCGGTGAGGTTTGAATGATAACCTTCAAACTACTGCCTTGATTTCACTGCCATTCACTAACATTCAAATGACCTTCTTGTTCCTACACTCATTTTCCATCAGATAACAGCTTAGTACCTGCACTGAGGGGGTCCTGACCAAAAGCGGTTGCACTCGGATGTGGATCAAAACAACCGCACCGAGACCCTTGAGAGGAGGTGGTCTCGGTCCGGTCTCTAATGGACACAGATGCTGTTTAGTTTCTGGAGAGAATCTGATCTGACCTCAATCTGACCCAACTATAAGGACACGACAGGTCTGAGCGGAACGGCTCCCGTACCCAGGGGTGCTTTGCGTAATGGACGCAGCAGAGCGGGTAAACAGAGAACTGGTTAAAGTTTAGCCACTAATCGGATAAACAGAACAAACACACACTACATCTGAGAACAGGATCTTCATCCTGTGTTTACTTTGTTAATCCAGTAACAGACAGGTTGGAGTAATCAGTGACGAGAACAACATCATGTGGTTTACACCGAACTTTAGCGTTTTGATGTCTGTGTGAAAACCAATAAAATCAAGGAGATATAACACTCCAAGATTATTAACTTCTTAATTGATACAAAGCAGAAGAAAAAAAAAAACAATGCTGTGAAATAGAGATTTAGTCGTGAATATAAACAAACAAACCATTTCTTTAGTTTTAGTACGGTGAGTTAAAAAGCTTAATTTTAATCATGTATTTTTAAAGTTTTTTCTATTTTAAAGGTTATTTATTTCTATTTTAGAGGTTATTATTTATTTAACTTCTATATAAAATAGCTTACACGTTTTGTTACATATAAAAACCTGTTAAACCAAGGCTGAGTCGATATGATCAGTTGATATGAGTGACTCCCAGATGCACGTAGAATCGATAAACCCTCTTTCTTCCAATATTTCATCATATTTATCTTTTTCAAATGTTTATTTAAATGTAGTTATTCTTGTATTATTGTTGGGCGGCACGGTGGCGCAGCACCCGCTCCGGGTGACTGTCTGTGAGGAGTGTGGTGTGTTCTCCCTGTGTCTGCGTGGGTTTCCTCCGGGTGCTCCTGTTTCCTCCCACAGTCCAAAAACACACACTGTTAGGGGGATTGGCGACTCAAAATGTCCGTAGGTGTGAGTGAATGTGTGTGTGTGTGTGTTAGTGTTGCCCTGTGAAGGACTGGCGCCCCCTCCAGGGTGTGCTCCCGCCTTGTGCCCAATGATTCCAGGTAGGCTCTGGACCCACTGCGACCCTGAACTGGATAAGGGTTACAGATGATGAATGAATGAATATATTATTGTTGTGAAAAAAACAGATTAATGAATAGATTTCCTCATAGTTTTACTTAACCCTGGCAGTAACAACTTCTGAGAAGGCTTCAGGATTTTTGCTGTAAGGAATTGATGGCATTTATCTGTGTGAACATTAGTGAGATCAGGTACTGCTGTTGGATTATTAATTCTGAATCATAAAAAAAAAAAAAAAAAAACATTCCAGTTGATCGCACAGAGATTTTGATAAATGATGATTCTTCATCACTTCAGAGAGTTCCGTGACTCATTAGTACACAGCTGAAGAATTGTCACCACCCCTGTAGTCAATGCCTGGCATTGTGACTTTAGGCTCATGTGCAGCTGCACTGTCATTGCATGCCTTTCTGTGCTATGTGGTCCATGTTCATAATTAGTGCACCTTAAATGTAGCAGTGTAAATGTATTATAAGGAGTGTCTACAAACATCTGGACACCACACAGCGTTTGGGAGATTGTAGCGCCTCAGAAAAGTATTGGCTAATGAATTGCAAATGCATTCAAGGCTAATTCCTCGAAAGCTTCCTTCAAAGTTGATATCCGTTCTGTTGACATCCATCTTCTGAGGATCCATACCACCTTAATATTTATTGCGCTCATCTGTTCTGCTCTGAGAACATGCATCGGTGCTGAGGTAGGGCCTCACTCCAGTGAATAGCAGCTCCTCAGCTAATAAATATGCACACAGCCGCGCTACCTTTGCATTATTTGTTTCAAATCACGCCTCAAAGGAGAGTTTACTCAAACAAATTAAACGGTAATAATGACTTTCCCTCTCTAATTGCTCCCCTCAGCTTGAAGATTAAACGTAGCTGCGAGCGGCAATTGCCGGGACCAAGCACCATATGACAGGGTTTGGCCTCTGAGTGGTGGGAACAGCACGGATGATGAGGAATTTGGATTGGAACACAGCCTCATTATCACTGTGCGTTCTGCCGTTGTCCAAACGCTCGTAAGTGCTTATGCAAAGCAGGGCAAAGGAAATAAATTAACCACTACATTAGCAGCGGGTGTCTGCACAAATGTAGCCGGTAGGTCAAAAGTGTATTATTGTAATTATTCAAATATGTTTATTCCTGGAATGGACACTGCAGGGGGGCTGCAGATAAATCGAAACTAGTGCTAATGGCCTATGAACAGGGGGTCTTGGGTAAAATTCGACGAAAATGTACATCAGTTACAGTGTGTTTATATATTTAATGATGTGCAACTCAACATTAGATAACCAAGGGGAACATGACTTGGATTTTCATGTTTCATCTACAGCCCCTGTCCACACTTTATAGTGAGGGAATTTAACTTACCGTGCTGTGATCCACAGCGCAGCCTGGAGAGAGGGATTTTAAAGCAGGGGTTGGAAGCGGATTTTGTTAATGACAACAGTATACACCACCCCCACTCCCCGAGTATTCACTGAATATCCCAGGCGAAGGTCTGAAGCTCTAAATATGGTATTCAGGACGGTCCTAGAATCTACATCAAGCAAGACTTATCATCGTTAACCTTAAGCATCCAAGACAGAACTAAACCGCTAATGAACAGCTTCTATCCACAGGCCGGCAGACTTCTGAACAAGCTGTGAAACTGTTAGACCCTCCCACAACACCACTTCATGCTGCTACTTTATATATTTGATTTCATTCCCATGCAATGGACAATATCACTAAGTCACTTTATATTTCAGTCACTTTAATCTACACTTAAATGTATTCTTTTTCTCTAGTATATTAGTACAAAGAGAGCCTATACCCCACTGCCTCAGTATATTTTGTGGATATTCAGTGCATTATTTGTGTATATTGTGTGTTCATTTAATACATTTCTGGTTATTTAGTATTTATATTAGTGCTGCCCTACTCACCACAAGCCTAAATGCCCTGACATCTTGTGCAAATCACGAATAACATCGACATCACCATCTTTAAATCCTCTAAACATAAACTCTCACACAGTTTTGGATTCAATATTATCCCCAAAAGCAGAGCAAATCAGTGCACATGCTTTTTGCGGTGTTGTTTCCTGATGGAACTCATGACAAATTCAGTGACTAATAAATTCTTCTCGCCTGCCGTTTTCGGAGTACTTAATTTTAGTTTTTCTCTTTCTAATACTGGGCTCTAGAGCAGGGACTGTGTTCCCTGGAGTGATGGAGCTGCTTCTGTAACCCTGACTTCAATAATGCTCTCATGGCTGCCATTAAATCCTCAGCAATGTTCTAAAATCTAGTATAAAGCCTTCCCACAAGAGCAGGAAGGGTACAGACTCCCTATTAATACCCTGTGTAGCAGAAGCAGTGCTATGTATAGTGCATTATCCAAAGCTGTACTTACACAGTAGATGGGATTGCACCAGGTTTGGCTTGTGTTTTGTGCTTTGGTTCTGTCTAGAAGAAGAATAGCGCTCCTCAGTGAATAAAACTGTACAAATCCTACAGCCATAGCTGGAGCAGGAGTCTGAGGCTCCAACCTGACGCAACTAGTTTATGAAAGCTTTCAGGAACTCTATCTTCTGTAGCTAGATGTAATAGCTGGGAGAGTGAGAGAGAGAGAAAAAAGGATTGATTTAAGGTTCTACCAGCCTTTGTATTGAGCCAGACACATCTCTCTCCGGCTCGCCCCAGGGCCTGTGCCAGCTCACCGTCAAGACAGAGAGCCTAGTATGTGCAGGGTGATGTAGTGGAGAGAGCGTCAATGCTAATGAGAGACTGAAAGACTTGTGCAGATTAATATTTAAAAGAAGCTTAAACACAGTCCCGCTCCCTGCAGAGCAGCTGGAGGAGCACAGCCCATCCCACCAACTTCTGAAGTCCCCATCTCACTCGGAGACAAATACAATGAACAGAGCTCTCGTTCACTACCTGCTTCACTGTTCTGGGTTCAACTTTTAACCCTGAGTAATCAAAGACATCTCCCCGGATACCGGAAGCATTGTGGAATTCCATGTTATTCCGGGCTCCATATCGTAGCGTTCCAGAGAGGCAGGCCACGCTGGCTCTTTTATGGTGTATCCACACTTACAGTGCTGACAAAAACCTATTTAGACACTGACCCAGAGCTCACCCTGAGCCTCGTGCTGGAGAGGGGGACCCTGGGGACGGTTGAATTGTTGCTGTTAGCATTGACATATTTTGAAGAATGCGTTAGTGTTATTTCAGTAATACTGAGATGAAACGTGAGTCATACTCCATTTTTATGATTTTTCTGGGGACTTTTATTTGCTCTTAAGCAGAAGGAGACAGGCTCTGTGGAGTGCAAAGTAGCCCAGAGGATAACTCTGTTCACAAAACTGCTAGGGTGTGGGGTTGTGGGCTCAAAATGACTGCAAAAGGATGGAAGGCGCCTAACGTCGCTGCATAACAACTGCACCAAGTTGGTCTCAAGGTGAATTGCTACATATTTTACTACAAGGCCATTCCAGAATGTGTACAGTGTGTACTAAATATACAGTGGTCCCTCGCTACATCGCGGTTCGCTTTCCACGGATTCACAATAAATATTAATATAATGTAATTAATGTATATAATTAATGTGTATTTACTCAGCGGATGAATACACACCAAAAACGAAAAGTAGGACTTATGCAGCAATCGCTTGAAGTGCGACTTGCCAATGTGAGATTGTAAACAACACTTGATTGGTTGACTGATGGAAAGCGACCAACTAGAGAATGCTTCTCTGTATCCCAGTCGTTCGCACTCAGCTACCCCTCTCCGCTCTTAAGTGTGTTGCCTTCAACACACTTGAAGGTAACAAGTTCAACACTCAAGAACCAGGCTTTGATGTCATGAAGAACAGGTATGTAGGATCATTGATAGATGAAATTAACAGAGGATTCCCTGCTGACACGATGGATATTCACTATTGGTTATGGTTATTATGGTTCACTATTTCTGAACCCTAAAAAAGCCATTGTAGCAAAACAGGCCTCTGGGAATTTCTCTCAGTATGGTGCAGAGAAGCTTGAAAACCTATTGTCACACTTCTCACACAGCGTAAATGCAGATGAAGCTCGGTCAGAGTTTGCAATCCTGAAGCAAATCATGGCTTCCAGTGAGTCACATGCTTCAGTTGCGTGTAGAAAGGAAAATGCATAGTCGCTATGTTGCATGATCATAGCGGTGTGTTCACTGAAATGTAGAAACTCATTAATATAGCTCTGGTCATTCCAGTTGTAAGTGTGTCGTGTGAACGTGGATTCAGCACATAATACAGGATAAAAACTAAATTCAGAAATTCACTGAGTAATACAAATCTCATCAATCTGATGCTCGTTTCTGAGCTTGGCCCTCCCAGAGAACAGTTTGATTTCAAGAGAGCTGTTATCAAGTGGGTTGAGCTCAAAATGTTTGGCCAATAACCACAACAAATTACTTAAATGTATATAGTTCAGAGAATGCCTGATGCCAAGTCAGCAGATTGTGATGCCTCGTGTGGACACATTGTCAGCACACAAAACAGATTTAAAACAGTTCTTAAATTTACTGAGTTATAACAAGCCTTGCAAGTCTGATGCTCATTGCTCATTGCAGAGCCTAGCCCTCCCGAAGAGTAGATGGAATTTTTATTTACCAGACTACTCACCAGTCATCCTCCCGCCAAAGTGTAGAAATCCCCCCTATGTGACACATTTAAGGGGAGAATTCCCCCCATTTTGAAAAATGAATTTCAGGCACTGTTTCATCACTTGAAACGTAGTACTTATGACTTTAAGGTAGTAAAACTGGATAAATCGATTGAATAAAAATTGATGCCCACTTCATTTCTACCGTGTTAGGGTCAGAACATTCTGTGATGGCTAATTTACCATAGTCACTCTGGTGGAATGAAGTGTTGATGATTTTAAGTCTGCAGTCTGATTCCTTCTTGTGCAGTAACACACCCCCACTATAAAAGATCAGTGTTAGCTTCAGTTCCTACAGCCTGGCACACAGTCAGCAGTGAAGGGAGTAAATTAAACTAGCAGGCTAATCTTACACACTGTGTTTAAATGAACGGTGATGATAACTGTAGTTACGCTGTTCTTTGGAACGTTAGGGAGGTCCCTCAGTTGGACAGTGCAATGGCAGCCAATCCACACCAGTGCTGTCACCACACAGTGGAGTAGAGAGGAGAATAGAGGGAATGACTGAGCCAGTTTATTTCTATAATGCGGATGTGAAGGAGGCCAGAATTAAGCACGGTGGCTGGTTGAACCTTTAACCTGCCCCAGGACCTTTTATAGCCTTGGTCAGGACCTTGCTTTTACGTCTAATCCAAATGACACTGCCATTTCTCCAGTAGTGTCCCTTCACGGCTGCACTCGAGCATCCACACAGAGCACAGGGACAGTGCTCCCTGTTGGTACCAGCAGCCACCCAAGCTTTTCCTCGGTGGTCTCCCATCCAGGTACTGACTGGACCCAAACCTCCATAGCTTGAGTTATTTTACTTTTTTTCCATGTTCCGATGTTCAGGGCAGCTGGATTAAACTTGTTGGGGTTCCCCTGGTGAAAGCAAGGATGCTGATCGAATCAGGTTTACTGCCACACCTCATAACAGAAGTGTAAGGTGAGTGTAGTAGTAGTAAACACAAGAAATACATACAATAAAATAAAATAAATAAATAATGACAGTATGTACACAGCTTAATGTATTTACAAACAATGGTGAACACACAATAAGCAAATGTATATATCACTTCTACAGTTTTCATATAGACATTAGAGGTATAGGTTGGGAAGAGTTCCATACTGTCATCTTTTTCTTATCATTATTTATTTGAACCCTCTATGATCTATAAACAAAATATAAGACCGATTGGTGTGGATCAGTCGATAACAAAATCTAATTTGTTAGAATGAAAGAAATTGCCGTGAATATAAGCCCCCTTCCTCTCCGCCAGCACATACACAGTGTATGTTCGGTCTCTAATGGGCATATGAGTTATAGGTTTAATTCCAATCTTTACACAGCTATAAATGAAGCCATTTGAATAAAGCACAGCGGCTCATAAAAGTGCCAGACAGGAGAGAGAGGGAATCCTGTTAGAATCTCCTCCCTATTAGATTCTGTCTCCTCTTTATGGCCAAAGATGGAAGTGCATGAGTGATCTGATGTGACAGAAAGAGCATTAAAGACACTGCCATGTGTTTTTTTTTTTTTTTCCTCCTTCCCCCCCGCCCTCCACTCTGTGGAATGAACCTGCAAGACAAATACCTTCTTTTTTAATTTTATTTAAACCTTTTTCTTGCGATCCCTCTCCCCCCCCCACTCCTTTTCTTTTGGCCTTGAAATAGAGCGGCTGCTGAGGATTTCGCACCTCGACGAGGCCTGGTTTCGCCTGGAGTCCTCTGTGATTATTTCATGAATCAAACCGACAAATTCCTCCCAATCTTATTCGCGAGGAAAAGCACTCGGCTATCTTCAGCAGCGCTGAAAAAGGGCACTTTGTTTTTGCGCAGCATTAGCGCAAGTCATCTCAGATTGTTTTACTCCGTCCTCCGCTCTCACGCTTTGCCTCTAACTACACTTTAATCATCTGAGATCCAAAGGGAGTGGAACCTATTGCCGTTCTTCCTCAGCAGGGCACAGTGTGGCGTGCTGAACTTGTGCTTTTTTTAATGCACACTTCTTAGTTTTTATACTTTGTAGACTGTATCCACAAAATAGACCAAGGGCTTTTTTAAAACGGCAGGGTAATCAGAATTCAGAGTGTGCAAGTGAAAGCTGCTCACTGGAGTTCTGTGTTTATTCAGCGCTCTGTAGAGCTCTGAGATGATTTAATTTGCAGCCAGTTGGTGATGTTTTAGCATTGGGAAAAACAGACAGAAAACATTTGCTGGACACGCTTCCATTTTCGACAGCTCCAAAGATCAGTCATAGAGCTTTTAATCTTGGGGTCTGACTTCTGAAATGGCCACTTCATCTGTCAGTTTTGATGCACTTTTAGGTCTTACACAGCTGCTACTTCTGCGTTTTTTGTAATATTTTCTTGGATTAATGAATTCATTCATTCATTATCTGTAACGCATATCCAGTTCAGGGTCGCGGTGGGTCCAGAGCCTACCTGGAATCATTGGGCGCAAGGTGGGATTACACCCTGGAGGGGGCACCAGGCCATCACAGTGCAACACACACTCACACATTCACTCACACACTCTGACACTTTTGAGTCGCCAATCCACCTACCAACGTGTGTTTTTTGGACTGTGGGAGGAAACCGGAGCACCCGGAGGAAACCCACGCAGACACAGGGAGAACACACCACACTCCTCACAGACAGTCACCCGGAGGAAACCCACGCAGACACAGAGAGAACACACCACACTCCTCACAGACAGTCACCCGGAAGAAACCCACACAGACACAGAGAGAACACACCACACTCCTCACAGACAGTCACCCGGAGGAAACCCACGCAGACACAGGGAGAACAGACCACACTCCTCACAGACAGTCACCTGGAAGAAACCCACGCAGACACAGGGAGAACACACCACACTCCTCACAGACAGTCACCCGGAGGAAACCCACGCAGACACAGAGAGAACACACCACACTCCTCACTATCTGCTGCGTCACCGTGCCGCCCTAAAAAGAAAATAATAATAATAATAATAATAATTCTCCACTAACTGTCCATTTTATCAGCTACACTGACCATATTGATTACATTTGTAGTTCTACAATCACAAACTGTAGTCATCTGTTGCTCTGCATACGTTGTTGGTCTGCTTTCATACTATTCTTAATCAGTACCAGCACAGAGCTGGTAGAGAGTGTTTTGGGTGGTGGATCATTCTCAGCACCGCTGTGACACTGACATGGTGGTGATGGTGTGTTAGTGTGTGTCGTGCTGGTGCGAGTGTACAGCAGTGCTTCTAAAGTTGTAAATCCTTTGCCCTACTTTCACACTAGAAGGTGATAATTCACTCACGGTGCCCCAAATGTGTGCCTCGTGTGATGTTCAGGGCTCATTATGTTGGTTGTGGGTACGTACAGTGTGGAGATCTCAGGGCATTGATTGTCATCATAGAATCATGTTTTGTTTTATTAAATTACAGCTACAAATCACCTGCACTCATATGAAACGACTGGTTGCCTTTCGCTCTGTTGTTTCTAGTGTGAACAGAGAGTTAGTGCCACTGGTAGACTGAGACCACCACACAGCTAAATTATCCAGCGTCCTGTGTCACTGATGAAGGACTAGAGAACGACCAACACACGCTCTGCAGCGACAGATGAGCTACTGTCTCTGACTTTACATCTACAAGGTATGGCTAAGAGAGTGGATAGTGAGTGGAAACAGGGTTTAAAAACTTGAGCAGCACTGCTGTGTCTGATCCACTCGTACCGGCACAACACACACTAACACACCACCACCACTCAGCTCTGAGAAACAATCCACCTCCAAGTCATACCTGCTCTGTGTGACCATTTGAAGAACAGGGTGAAAGGGAGTTGATAAAAGCACTACAGTGCGCTCCTGGGTGGTCAGTGGAGCTGCATAAAATTGACAATAAAAATAAAAACAAGGAGATGGCTTTAATTTTATTGCTGATCAGTGTATGCAAAAGCCTCATAAGATACATCTCTTCCTGGCTCCCGTTCAAGTACAAATACTGCACAGAGGAGGCCCGTATGGGTTAGACTTTCTTTCCTGCATTTCACCAAAGAATCCGACTCCCACTTCACACTGGCATCTCTCCAAACAGCAATTGCTTCCTGGACCTCATTAAAGGGCTAATGAGCATTTCATGTTTACTTTTTGAATAATAAATGAAAGTGGCTTATCTGGTTACATAGTGAAATGGGGGATGGTCGGCAGAGATAAAAATCTCCTGGAGAAATAACAAGCAAGAAGTTCAGGAGCATTTTATTTTCATTACCAGACCAACTGGC
The DNA here is from genome assembly GCF_029633855.1 of Hoplias malabaricus. Classification (NCBI taxonomy): domain Eukaryota; kingdom Metazoa; phylum Chordata; class Actinopteri; order Characiformes; family Erythrinidae; genus Hoplias; species Hoplias malabaricus. Next base: position 5,993,872 of record NC_089807.1, on the reverse strand, counting down.
CATGCGGGAAATTGTGTACATAACGATGTATTGATGAGCTATATTAAAATGTGTAGCGCCACTCCTTCAACATGTCTTGCACTTGTTTGGGTAGGTTTCTTCAACCTGGCAACCTGTGAGCTTGTTGTCTGGGTGGGGGGAGGGGGAATGGAGTTCAGTCCCCTGTTTCAACACTGACCGTATTCCAGATGGCTTCTTTCACTAACCTGCTCTTCCCTTGTCACATGATGCTACCACATGTGGTCCCTAATACCAAGTCAGTCCTTTTGTTAGCTTCTAGATACGTGCTGACTGTATTCTGACTGAGTGCTGGTGGAGAAGGAAGGTCATCCAGAGAGTGAGGCCAGTTTTCTTGGACTACACACAGCTGGGACATCACTATGGATCAAGCTTGTTATCTCCCAAGGATAGAGCTAACGCTTAGATAGTCATGGCCCTCGGTTTTAACACCAGAATGTTAGTAAGACAGGCTTGATCTTTTCCTCCATCTTCTCACAGGATCTGCACCATTGATTCACCAAAGAAATAGCTTGTTAGCACCGTGCACGGTTCCCATTCTCTTCCAAGATCAATACAGGGACTGTATGTGTGCCCCCAGCCCTAATCAAAATGAGTCACCCCATCAGTGCGACTTACATACGTGAGCTAAGGCTGGAAAACCATTTCGACACACACTGGACACCGGCTGATAATTTCAGAGCGAGTTCAGTTCCATTTAGCTTTGATAAATTGGGCTAATATTTTAGCCGTCCTCACCTCCATGTGACCTGCATCTGGAGCACTGCTTAAATGCTCATGTTTTATTGGCAGCGGCAGTGGGGTTTGGAGATATTAGTGAATGCTTTGTGTGGGAGGCTTGGCAGCATTCTCAGATGAATCATGACGCTCATACAAAACACGCTTCCCGACGTCTTAAAGTACAGGAGAGTTGGATAGATTCTCTCGGCTGGCTCCAGGCCACCACAAGTGTCTGAACGCCAGGAGAGTGCCGAGTTATGTTTTATTTCTTTTATTTATTTATTTCTTAAAGAAGTGTGAAATAAAGTTAAGCAAGCTTACTTTTTCTGAAAGATTGTTCACTCAATTCGAGTTCGAGACATGAAAGAGAAAGCTTGAAAAGGGGGCCGACACGCAGACAGATGTTAAAAAGGGAGAACATGCTGCGAGGCTGATGACATGTGAGGAAAAGCACTCATAAATCTCTGCTAGTAACAAGAAACAGGGCTGATTATTATTTCATAGTGATGTTTGCATGGGATAAGGCAAGGACAACACAGCACATTTACACACAATGCCATATGAAATCCTTTTTTTTAAATAAATATTTAGTTTTGTTTTTTCATCATTTGGATTGATATAGATTCATTTTACTTAATTTAACAAGTGTAAAACAATATTTGTATGTAATGAAATGTTTGAGTATCTACAAGTCAGACTTTAGCTTTAACCAGTAAAAGTTACATCGGAAAACACTGTAAGGACTTGTCTTCAGCCAAACTGTTCCTGATCCTATTATGGCCATTATTTGACCCAGAGGACTGCAGCCAAACACGGCCTCATCTCCGACTGGAACCTTGTCTCTCTTGCTTTCATGGGAGGCGGTCGCATTTTCTTCCTCTCCACTCCGTATCTTTCCTGCTTGGCTTCTCCTGGTCTTGTCTTGTCTACCCTCAGAGACATACTCAGCACCGCTCTTCGAATTAAAATTAGGAATGGAATTGATCAACTGGTCTCTCAACGCTATTGACACCATCTTCTCAAGGAGATGCTTGGGCACGGGGGAGCCCACCTGCCCTAATGGAACGACTCCGGCTGGATATGCCATGGATGGATGGGAGGAGTGGCACGTGGTATGTCTGGCACCTCTTTCCATCGAGGACGTTGAAGATGTATACCTATTTGGACTTACGATCGTGGGCTTTCTGCTGATTGGTTTAGGTGGTGCCGTGGTTTATCGGAAAATTGGAAGAGTTGAGTCAGTTGTAAACAGTCCAAGGAAACTGACCAACATGATTGATGGGATGGGCAGGGCCGTTGGCGCACAGACTGGAACTGTGAGTAGAAGCTTCGATTCCATCAAGGAGCAACTAACGTGTTTGAACTCCAAGTTTGAACGTTTGGACGACCAGAGCAACTTTGAATCAGAGGGACTTTTAGCTCAAAATTAGCTTCAGGGCTCTGATTTCAACAAACTGAATTTATCTGTTTTGGCTGCCCCAGCTTCTCCCCCAGAGGAACGGTTTCTATGGGAAAATCTGGTGGGCCCCTGTCTGAACTGCTGGGCTCAAGGACAAGTGATCGCTACTCCATTTTGCAGACATTCTCGCAGACTGAAACTTAAGTGCTTCCTTAAGGCACAGTCTGTGACCTTTTTTACCACCATTTTCCTGATGTAATCCAGCTGTTTTTTCTAACTGTAAGATGGCGCAGGCACCTGCTGCCGTCGCGTCTGTTGCGGACACCTAACCCCTGTTTATGTGAGTGGACAGATGGAAAGTCATTTCGCTGCAATGTTGTACTTGTGTAACTTTGTATGTGACAAATAAATTGAATCTGAATCTGAAGTGTGGAAGGCATAGCAGACACGGCTATCATGCTACAGGGGCTAACAGCACATCGTGCCAACCCAAGAGTAGTACTGCTGGTATTTTAAAACCCCTCAGTGTAACTGCTGGACTGAGTCCACTAAATCAAATATATCATCTAATGTCCAGGTGGACTAAAGTCAGCTACACTCCTGAGTGTACATCTACAAGGGGGACCAACAGGGGAGGTGTGTCTAACACAGCAGGCAGTGAGTGGTCACAGTGTTTAAATAATGCTTTAGTAGCACTGCTGTGTCTGATCCTCACAGAGAATGAACAGTGAAACCGAACTATGGCTGATAGATGTATTTAAGTATATTTACTTTTAAAGCTGGTTGCATTTCTTTCTTCTCACAGCCCGAGAAATCCCAGTCACGTTCAGTGATGTTGCTGTCTGAGCCCTGGGGAGCCAGCCCATTGTTCAGGGTGCACCAGCAGCATCTTTGTTTTGTTAATGATATTTAAATCATATTTAACTTAGCATTAATGTAGTTAATTAACTCACATTTTCAGAGTACTGTGCTAAAATATCTTACAGTATGAGTGTGTATAGGTTATAATCACACTGAAGTAAGACTTGCATAGTGTGACTCTATAAGCAGGGGAACAGGGACATTGGGTCATAGCACATTATGCTGAATTGTCTTTAATTTAATGCTCATTGGTTACTAATTAATTGCCAAAACCAAAAATCTTTGTTATACAGCTGTAAATTAGTTTTACAGATAGACACATACACGGATGAAAGACACCTGTGCCTACTTGGAATCATTGTTCACAAGGCGGGAACACACCCTGGACTCCTCCCTTGTGCAAGGCACCGAACCCACAACTGCTCCCCGGGGATAGCTGCCCGCCGCTCTGGGTGTGTGTTCACAGCCCCTAGTGCACTAATGTGTGTGTGTGTGTGTGTGTGTGTTTACTGACACTGATGGGTTAAATGCGGACGACACATTTCGTTTTACAATGACAAATAATTGCACAGAATGAAATTGTCCCAAAATTAGCGTGTTCCATTTAGAAGGCAGCTGCATAATCAGTCATTACCTTCAAAGTCCGCTCTTTCATTAGGTTGCATTTTACGGACGAGAAACCCCATTAGGCAGCACAGTCAGGACACTCCTCAGAGTCAGCATACCTCATCGTGTCTAGCGTGTTGTGCTCATGAGCACTGTTTACTCAGAACTGTCACTCAAGTTAGCCACTTAGCTTACCTCAGTTTGTACTGGTGATTTACCTCAGAGACAGGAAGGAACCTGAAGTGGTGACAGCTGTTTATCTCGCTTTAGCACGTGTGTGGGAGTTGGTAGGTGAAGAGTAGATGACTGCTTTGAGGAGACATGCTTGTCTCTATACACAATGGCATAAAACTACTTACATTTGTACAAACACTCCTCTGAGGAGCCGATTCCATCCGCTGCGTTTTCAAAACTGAGCACTGGAACTTTGAGCGGCATCACGTGATCACCTTCACAGAGAAGGCTACATCACGCTTCCTAAAGAGTTCATCCAAAAAAATCAACAACAATTCAGGTTTTCTAAGATGGTGGCAATATAAAGAGCTGTATAAACAGTGACTGAAAATACTTGGAGTTAGTGTTCAGTAGTTTATAAAGTCCGGTTCTGAGTGGGTTCAGATGATGAGTTAAAAACCAGGGTGAGGCAGGTGAATAATGAGCAGTTCTAGTTTCACAGTTTGGCAGTGAGACATTAGTCTATGTAAGTTGTTTACAGGGATTATAAAGGTGTTATGTAGCCTCTTGGAGGTTGCCCTGGAGTGGTATGTATTAGACGAGACAAGTTTGTTATATCATAAGACAGCTGAGGCATTTGTTAAAGGATAGCCATGAGCTTAAACAAGAAGCTTGTTTTTTGAGACCATGAATTCTGACAGTATTGACCAACCACTAGCTACATGATTGTTTTTAGATTTTATTTAGCTTTGGAGTGCTCTTATGTTTTGAGCATCTTTCTGACAATTTTACAAGGACTTTGTGCTCTCAGACAGTTCAGCCAGTAAATCAGGTGTGAGAAGCCATGAGTGTCTGATGCCTTAAACCTCTCAGTGATTTTTTTCTTCTTCATTTTCAGATTGATTCCTCTCAGCACATGGAATGTGAAGAGGTTGCACTTAGCTCTTGCTAGCTCTTGAGAACGACTTACTAGTCCCTGTTGGTTACAATAGATGACCTTTTAAAAGCTCTGGAGGAATGGTGTTAAGTCATTGAAAGTGCTGTGAATCGGTTCAGTTCAATTCACTATTTCAAAGTTGTATTAATTCCTGTTGTAACCTTCCACCTGCTTTTCCAAGGAGTGACATATTTTAACAGCCCCTGGTGCATTCCACCAAAGAACCTTGTAGAAACATCTCCAGCCAAATTGTTTTTAGGTAGAGAACACAAACCTGTCGCTCAGGAATTCCCGGAGGGTTCATCACGGCTCTGAAGGACTTCTATTCGTTATGCTATGAGCTTTGGAAGCTGGAGGCAGGATGAACACAGGAACTGAAATGACTTGTATTTGAAATAAACTGTATTTATAGCAAAACAGATATATGCAAATGTAACTTCTAAAATAGAGGTTATGCTCATATTAGACTAACATTTCCCTGCTCACAATTATAACAAAAAAAGTGACTGAACAAGGAAAATATGAATAAAAATAGTAATGATACAGTTATGAGTGTGTTTCCACAACTGCTCCAAAAAATCTCAATCTGGGCTTCATCTCATATTGGTGATTCACATTGTTGCTTTGGATTAATGCAGTGCTTTTGGAACTTGTCAGAGGCACTGGTGTAGAACCAGCCGCAGGACGACATTTACATTTGTGCCATTAAGCAGATGCTGTTATCCAGCGTGACTTACAAAATGCTTTGTGTTCGGTCAGAGTTTGTATTGTAGCTAGTACAAATAGGTTAGAACCCAAAATACCCTTGAGCTGAGACAGGAATGGTGCCAGAACAGGGCCAGTGCTGACTCCTAGAAAAATAGAGAATTGAACCTGGTGTAAGTGCAATATCAAACACCTACACTTTAAAAAAATAAACGTGCTACAAATGGTTCTTTGAGCAGTGCCAAAGAACCACTTTTGGTTCCATAAGAAACTATTTTTGTTGATACACGTAAATGGGTAAAGAACCTTAAGATTGAGTGATGGATTTTTAAACCTTTAGGGTGCCTACACACTAGAGGCTGAAGGAGCCTCAGATGTATTTCAGTGAGGACGCTGCATTGGTTGTGACGGGATACAAACGTGCCTGAGTACAGTTAACGAGACACTGTCAAGCTTCAAAACATTTAATTTTTTGCTGCAATGGACTCTGAGTTTGAGGTACATCAACCAATAGGATGGCGGCACAGATGGACGATGAATGAATATCCAAAATGGAGGATAGGCTAAGCAGGGTATTGAACTCTTTCCCAGTTCCATTAGACACCAAATTGGCAGAATATTAAGATTCACTTCATCGTGCAGCAGCCTGGCACATGTCTGTGTATTCTGGTTTGTCAGGTTTTTTTTTTTTTTTTTTTTTTTTTTTTCCCCCCCAAAGATTCATATTTCCTTCCAGTTGTAAAACATCTCAATCCCACTGGATTTTGAGCTCAATGCATATGCATCTACAACATTGTGTAGGCACCCTAAAGCGCTAATGTTCAGCACATCCTGATTAAATTAATTTATTTTTAAATTGGTTACAGATCCGAATAAATACACATTGCTTGATCCTGGTCTGGATTGAGGTCACCATTTGATTATGCCATTATGGCATATACAGGGGGTCCTCGACTTAAGACTGATTCGTTAAGACTTAAGTTGATTCGTTCCTACGTTGTGTCGTAAACCGATTTTCGGTGTAAGGCGGAAGATATGTACATACCGTACATAAATATCATTCTGTAAGCACTCATCCTATCCTAACACAGTCCCGAGCTGCGTAACTGTGTATCCTTCCACCGCGCACACCAAACACCAAGTTCGCGTTATGACCTTTATGATGCAAAACCACTCAAGTCGAAACAAGGCTTTATACAGTAAATGGGAGATGTGTCGTAACTACGAAAGATAATAACTCAGGACTGATGTAACCCGACTAAATTTTAATGGAATTGAAATATGAATAGTTCTAAATCCAAAGCAACCTAACACTGATGAAAAATGATGCTGCACAAATGTCAAGTCAGTAGTGTAATATAATGCATTTTACCGTCTGGTGGTGCCACAAAGTAAGTTTAAAGAAAGGAATTTTAAAAAGTGTTATGTAACATCAGCTACTCATAATGCAGCTGCTACTGCCAAAGAAGCTATCCCACAACACTGGACAAAGATTACTAGTGTTACGCTGTTGAGCTTACCAAATCTTTTTTGAGGTCAGTTCAGCTAGTTTTCGCATTGATAACCTTGTAATTCAGTCAACCCTGTGACAAGTGAATTAAAAACATCATTACAGCAAAGTATGGTACCCACAGGGCATGATGGCAGTGATTTTCTGAAATCCCATTAATTCCTGTCACAGAGAAATCCAGCTTAGACCAGGAACTCCTTATAAGGGCATGGCTTTGACCAAAGAAGAATAAGATGACTCGAACGACAATGACGTCTAGGGTTAAAACAGTTCTTTTTTTTTTTTTTGCCTTGACATTAAAGGGTTCCCCTGACGTGGTTGGTTCTTAGTTGGGATTTGAGCAGCCAATGCCAGGGCTTGTTCAAGGGTTGCATAGTTGGTCGACCCCAGCACAATGGGAAGATTCTTCTGATGTCTGCTCTGGTAAAGAAGCTCAAGCTCAAGGGGAACCTCTCTGGTGAGTAGCAGTGTTTATAGTGTTTATAGATGTTGACTCTGAAGGACTTTGAGTGAGGCCTCAGTGCAGACTAGCTTTCGCTACAGAGACTGGAGAGTAATTTCTCTTTTCATTCTCCTTTCTCTTTATTATCCAAGCGTCGCTGCATCTGTTTAGGCCTCATATAAAGTCTTTCATAAGCAGAGCCACAACATGTTGCCCCAGCTCTTCAGAAATGAGAGAAAAGATTGCTTTGTTAGCGTCGACACTCAGTGCATTGATGCTGTGACCTCCAAATTTTTGGTGTTTCTTTTACTCTCATGTAGAAATGTGTTTGTCAATCGGCAAATTGTTCTGCATCTCTGCTAAAACAGTGGCTCTCAGACCAGAGATGAAGGTGATGAGACCAGCATTAAATCAATAGGGAAGAGGGAAAAAAAAATCACTCAAGTGATCCATGCAAAGCAGCAAAGAGTGCACTAGACTTCACTCAGTCTTTTGATGCTGTGTCGAACAAAACCAAAGAAAACTGAACTATAAAAGCCAGGCTGTTGTAGAATGGTTTGGCTTTTAAGGCTTGCCTAATAACTTATTGTAAATATTCTCTTAATTTAGACACACTGTACTGGGTTAAACTCAGAGACCACCCTTTATTCATATTCGTATAAAAAAAAAATGGGGGGCAGCCTTGGCCTGGTGGTTAGCCGAGCTAACAGAATTTGAACAAGACGCAACATGCTGCAAAAACACGATGTAGTCAAGAACTTGGACTCAAGCAGCACGAAGTGAAACTTGAAACTGTTTTGTGTCCTCATGTCTCTTTCAGCTCACTCCAGTGAGTAAAAGTCTTCTCACTGGCTTCTCACGCTCTCCCTCACTCTTTCTCCTCCTTGCGTCTACTGATCACTCTCTCAGCCTGTGTCATAATGTCCACAACAGAAATTGAATATTCGTAATAGCTCTTGTGTTTGTGAGAGACGTGCCATGAAGCGTCACAGTTCTCGCGAGAGTTACCCACCCCATGCTGCTGAAATTGCATAATCTAGCTTTGCAGAACTGGACCGGGGACATGAATGATGTAGGTGATATTCTCCTTATCACAGGTCTGTGGAACATCACAATCGTTTTGTAGCTGTAATTATACATTTTGAAAATACACAACAATGTTCCACCAGGATAGATTTTCCTGTCGCCAGGTGTGCCCCCTTTTTTATATTATTACTATTTAAATCTTCCTATAGTTTCAGATTCCAGGGTAACAGATCTGTGGTTGCACAAACAGACCAATGGAGACCCAGGTGAGTTACCAAGGGTGACAATGGCAAGGAGAAGCTCCTTCGAGGCTGGAGGAAGAAATCTTGTAAAGAACCAATCACAGAAAGTGGTGTCTGTGTAGATGGTGGAGGTCTTCAGTAAAGGTCTGAGCTGAATCAGTCCCATCAAATATCCAGGAGCTGCTGAAGGATGTCGAAAGGGGTCACCGATATGATGTGAAGTTATGAAGTGAAACTGGTCCCAAGGCTGGTGAGCAGGAGCTTCTGGCAGTGTCCCTGGGATTGGAGGGCAGTCAATAACTCGAAGGGAGTAACTCTGAGGCATTATTTCAGTTTGTATTTATGGATTATAGAGAATATGAATATTGTCAGAGTTTGGCTCTGGCAGATCTAACTACAACAGCCAAAGTAAAAGGAAACAGACCTGAGGGTCCCCTGAAACACTGGCACTGCCCCCGCTCCACGGTAAACAAACTTGAAGGTGCAGTGTGGACAACAGCGTCTGAGCAGTGGGGCACCAGCATCTTGTTTTTCACCATTTTATGATTCAGATTTTTTTTGGTTTGTTTTGTTTTTGAAATACCCAGTGTGCCACACTTAGCACATCAATAGTAATTGTGCACTGACAGGTGCAGAACTGTGTTCTGGGTAAAGGATGTTTTATTCTTCCCTCTTGTCTGAGGTCAGGGATCCCTGCTGCGGAACAAAAGCATCTGTAAAGCTCTTCTAGGTCATTTTGGCTGTAAAAACCTGTGTCAGAATTCTTCCATGAGCATGTGCCGCTCTGCATTAGCGTCAGACGTTTGACGAGCCTAATAAACCCTGGCTCTGAATGAATTACTGTGCACTGTTTCTCAGCACGCTCCAGTTAGAGTGCAGTCACATTCATATTAACGTATGACTCAAAACATCCGGCAGGCATTCTCAGCGCCTAGCGTTCCTTCTCCATATGAAGCTCATGAAGCGGCAAAAGACCACGCAAAAACGCCACTGTTGGTGCAGCTTTAGCTCAAAGAGAAATGGAGGGGTGCAGAGATTTCGCTTGCCTTCTAGACCTTGGCTTGGATCCAACAGCTACACTGAACTGCCATTTTCTAAAGACCTCTTTGGTCCGTGAGGAAGCAGAAAGTCTCCTCCTTATATTGTTTTCAGTGGAGGTTCAAAAGCAAATAGACCACGGCAGTAGATGATGATGTTAATGATAATAAGTAGTGCAGTGCTTTTTATTTCTCTCCCTCGGTGGGTAGATCGTCCCTCCTTGTCCGTCATTACTCAGATCATTGCTAGCGTTAGCCTGTTAACTGGGCACTTGGTGTTCTCCTCCCAGCGTGTTGAGCTCCAGTGACGTTAACAGCAGTTAGAAAAGAGGCAGTGGAGCTACACATGCCTTGTTGGAAGTTTTTGCCCTCTTCCTCCTCCTGCTTGGTTACAGTGTGTGATGTTTGGAGACCTAGCAAGCGCAGCCTGTGGCACTGCAACTCTGGAGCATCTCCACAGACGCCTGTTCAAGCTTCTTCCACCATTTCCTCCCTGTTTCCAAATGTCACCACTGTCCTCCGAGTGTTAACAGCTCTCCATCAGAAATGCCATTGCTCCAGGATATGACTTGATTGGCCTTTTTTTCCCCTGCTACAGCTCTGGATATTCTTGTTTTAATTCACTGACAGACTTTCATGCTTTCAGTCAAACCTGGTTTCTTTCAAAAAGCCCAATGAGTGTTACTGCAGTCACAAATATTTCTCCACATTGACCATGAGACCTTTATCTAAAAAAGTCTTCCTCTTATTTGTAATTTGATGGTTTTCTTTTGCATAACTCTATCTCAAGTGACCCTCAGCATTGTGTAAAAAACATGAACTGATCATAAACCTTCAAGTAGTTTCTAGAGAAATTTGATACAGTTATTTCTTCATGAAATTGTCAGTTCACCATCACATTTTAACACAATGCAGAGGGTCAGTTCACCATCACATTAAGCAAAAATGTATAAAGTGTATGTACAGGTTTCTTTGAGCATTCAGAAATTAACGTATCATGGTCTGGACCAGAGTTTTGTTCCAACGTTATTGTTCTCTATGTACTTGTGTCGCTGAAGGCGAAGGCCAGTAACAGAAGGATTATTCTATAGATCAGTAATAAAGAAGGTTTATTACTGCAGTGATGTGTTCTCAGTGAAGGCTGCTGGTCATGCTACATGCCAAAGCGTTTGTTATTGTAAAGGAGCTGTTGTCTGGAGCAGAAGGAGAGGAATAACTCAGTGTCTGAGTGACTGCTGTGGTGCAGGTAGTAAACTTTTATGTGGCTTATTAAAGTTATGTATAGACCGAGCAAATATTTGTCCATTGCTTTAATAAAGCGGCATGTGTAGCAGAGAGTGGACAGTGAAACTGTAAACCAAGACATGGAACAAATGCACTGAGGTAGGGTAGTAATAATAATGCCTTTCAATATTCTATTATTAATAACTATTATTATTGGTATTATTACTAGTACTAAGTAGAACTATAAAATTCGAAAGTAATACATAGTAATATGCATTGAAATATGTGCTATATATGAAATTAATTCATTTTTATGTCCTTAAGGATTGCAACCCCCCCCCCCCCCCTTTGTGCAAGGTGCACATATTCACATATTCTTGCTTTTATTTCCGTAAAGTGGCTTACACCTTTTTCTAACTCTCTCAAACATACCTGTTTAATAACGAGAACATCCCTGTTTGTCCTGCTGAACGTGGTTTATTTGTTTATTTGGTGATGGTTTGCTATGAAGGATTTTTTAGATGAGATCACGTCACTGTGTCCATGTGCAGTGTGCAGTCTACAGGCCATTCTAGGTATTGCTTCTTGAACATACTACCTGTAGCCCTAAAACAACAGTACTTTGCTGCCCCCCTCAGTTATTGCTTTTGAGAAACACACGACCAAACCCCCAGAGTTTAATGCCCCAGATAGTGGTGGTGGTGATGTTAGGAGTAGTAATAGTAAAAGGAGAAGTGTCACGGCTGTGCAGGGAGGATGAGGAGACGGACATAAACGCAAGGAATTTTATTGAACACAGACAGAATCAAAATAAACACGGACAGTAAAGACAAAACTAACTAAACAGAGCTTAACAAGGACAGACAGGGAAGAGCCATGAACCGGGGTAGACACCTGAGAACAGAGAGACTGTGAAACACATATCTACACACACACAACACCAGCCAAGGGAGCACTGAAACAAAGGGACTATATAAGGACAAAACAAACAAGGAACACCTGGAGACAATAACAAGACAGAGGCAGGACTAAGGTGGGGCTAGGGCGGAACCAGGGTGGAGACAGGAACAACAACAAACAGGGCCATGTGCTACATGAGCACATGGTGGGGTAAACAAACAGGACTGGACCAGGATGTGACAAGAAGTAGTAAATCCTGCCAAAATGGATGTGAAATCAATAAAGTGAAAATACAAACACCCTTTTGTCATTTCCTTTTCCAAACCTGTGTGCAAGTATCAGGACAAAATTAAACATGAAAATAATTTCATTATTCACATGAATTAATAATGTTAGTAAAAAAGCAAATTGGGAAGAACTCACACCACTGTAGCGTTACTTTTTTTCATGAGCTTTGTGACAAATATCAAAGTTAAAAGTGAAAATGCATTGTGTATTTAGTGGCAGCAAAAGGCAAAGTCTCTTGCAGAGCTTCTGGGCAAAGCCTTGGTGATAGCAGAGCCTTGGGTCACAGCAGTCAGCTGAGGGGGTCTGCCTCACCCTGTGGTCCCCGGGGGTCTGCAAGTGAATTGTAAACTCTGCTACGTGCTGTTCCTTCTCTTTGAGAATCACAGGCAATGTTCATAGCAAGAGAGAGAGGGTAGAGTAGGGCACTAGGGGCATTCTGAAACACTTAATGTGGCTTAATGTACAAAAAACTAACTTCTCTCATTTATTAATGCTCATGAGTAAAATGCAGTGCTGAGTTCAACTTGTGATCAACCCGTAATCAACCTGTGATCAACCCGTAATCAACCTGTGATCAACCTGTAATCAAAAGAAATATAATACATTTTACATTAAGCTTCTTCCCATTTAAACTCTTGTAAGACAAAAGCTTCAAACGTAATACTTTTAAGTTTCTCACCTTGTGACAGTGAACGCAGCTTTTGTGACTCAGTGATGTAAATCATTGTCTTCAGATGCTTGTTTGTTTCTTAGAGTCTGTGTGATGTCAGAGGGGCATGTCCCTGATGAAAAGCTTAGAAAAAGATGAGAAATATAAACCCATTGTGGATTCAGAACAAACAGAATGAGCCGAGTCTGAGCTACTTCTTCTTGGCTTTGTGTTTTTGTGTTGCTGTCCTCCTTTATTGCTGTTCATGCTGTGTGAGTGTTTGTTAAACACAGGAATCTGTGATGGAACCCGGCTCTGTGGGTTGGCCGCGCTCCTCGGGAATGAGCCACATGGCGACGGACCGAGAGCCAACACAAGCTCATCTGCTCTGCGGGCTGTCCGTCAAAACCGAGAGTCTTCCCGTGACTCAGATCAGAAATGTGTACGTTTACAGCGCGCTCCTGAGCGGCACAACTGTCCAAACATGGGATCAAGAGTTCAGTCCGTGATGTGCTGCAGCTCTCCGTGACCAGGAGACATAATTGGCATTGCTCTCTTTGAATGAGCAGGGTGCCTTCCCTCCTCCCAATCGCGTTTATACTTCTGCAGAGATCCATATAAATGTGTTTCATGTGGGTGTATTCATATGCAGTCATTCGCATGATTGTCAGCCAACGTGCATAAAGGGAACATGTTCTGCCGCTTTTCCGCAATTGAACACAGTTCTGGGGTCTTTAGTAAACGCCTGTGACTTGCTTTTATCACAAAACCACAGTGATCAAGCACCGCAGCAGCGTTCTCCCCGTCTCAACAGCCCGGCTTCAGCGCCTGTTCCTTTAAACGATGAGCCACACACAGCTTACCCACAAACACGTGTCTCTGCGAGTGTGTGTCTGTGCGAATTACCAGATAATCACTGCTGCACCACACAATGCTCATGATGCCAGCTGTGTGGCTGATGTCTAATAAGAACCTGAGAGTCATCTGCAGTAAATTACATCTGTCAGTCTACGGAACAAGAGATGATTGTCGGTGAAATGTTTATTGGGAGAGTGTGACAAGTTCATTTCCCCCTGATTTGATCATAACCAGCGGCATCTTTGTGTTTCCAAGATTTGTCCTTGTCCTCGATGTGTGTGTGTGTGTCGTGGGTGGCACAAAAATAGATTGAATTCACACGTTTGCACAGGCTAGTCATTATTCATTGAAGCATGTGCATTCCTCATTGTTCCTAGAACCTATTTTTGGTGTTTGTTGCTCTGTGAGTGTGAGTGTGAGAGAGAGACAGACAGACATTACTGGATCTACAGAAGCTGAATCTTCCAGACTGTGGATGTCAAAGAACCTCAATATTTTGGACTTTCCAACAAGCTGCAGTATATAATGATAGCAGTTGTAAGGTCCATAAAATAAGCTGTGTTCTCTGTAGAATTCCATTATAAATATGATCCTGTCAGCGTTTAGAACTGGACATATAGCTCTACAGTTATAGCTACTTTCACCAGAAATGCAAAATCATCCTTCTGCTCTTTATCGTCATGTCAAAAGACATTTGTTCATCTATAAAAATGGCCCACATTTATAGCTGTTCCTGGGGCAAAGGCAATAGATTATCAAAGGGTGTTCCTCCATTGTTGGACACACTGTTTGGTTTTAACCTGATTATTGACACATTATTGATTTATTACATGATTTTATGATCACTTCCTTAAGCTCAATAAATTAGATGTAAAATCTGTTTAAGTTAAATTGCTCTTTTGTGAACAAAACCCAAAATACTGGGGATTTGGTAATTCTCCGGAACATACGTTTTACATATATCAGCACCTAAAATGAAACATTAAACGGATTGGACCTGAATGAATATACAGGAATCTTGACTGTAGACCAGGTGTCGTCTGGAACAGTGGAGTAAGAATTTGATTTTTTTTTTTTTGGTCATGGCTGGTTTCCCAGACATGGATTAAGTCTGGGATTGGAGTAAAGGAAACCCACGCAGACACAGGGAGAACACACCACACTCCTCACAGACAGTCACCCGGAGGAAACCCACGCAGACACAGGGAGAACACACCAAACTCCTCACAGACAGTCACCCGCAGCGGGAATCGAACCCACAACCTCCAGGACCCTGGAGCTGTGCTGAATGAGAATGTGTTTCATTTTTAATTAAAACATGGAAATAAACTCGGAATCGTTGGACGCCAGGCAAGAACACACCCTGGACGGGGTGCCAGCAGTGTGGATGTGACACTACATGTAGCCTTGTAGTGTTATATTTTATAAGACAGTAGTAACCCTCACTTCCTTGGGATCCGTTCCAAGTGAATCAAATGTGCAAATATACCGTCAGTTGAGAGTAGGATCAGTGAGCCAACCTCTGTGTATATTTCCCTTTGAAGGTTATCTGCGGTAAATTGCCTGAAAAGGCAGCTTTGGTCTGGAAAGGACTTCCATCTAAGGTTAAATAAAAAAAAAAATAATAAAAGCTCCTACCTCCAGAGATTTGTGATGTATGTGCTGCTCCACCACACGCTCTAATTGAATCTTTCAGCAGTGCAATGAGGAAAGAGATAACAGCCATGGCATAAAAATGAGATGTTTACCGACATATTGAGGCGTCAGGCTGAGCTGAGAGAGAGTGAGCGTGTGGAGGACTGACTGACTTACTCAACGAGGAGCAGCCTTTAAATTTGCTTAAGTATGCTTCAGACCCTCCGCACAGTTTGACATCTGGGCCCTGTGTTAAATAAAGGTCTTTCTCTGGAACATCTGGGCCACACACAGCACAGATGCGCATCTGAAACTAGCTGTTTTCCTCCACTAGCACAAGCCCTTTACTCAGCATCAGCATCGGCCCTCAGCCTCAGTACTGTGCAGAAGTCAGAGACCACCCTTTGTTTATTCATTAAAGTGATTTTGAGAGAAATGGAAAAGATCAATGACGTAGACCAACGACGTTTCCAGAATAAATCTAAGGGGTAAATGAGACCTTTGCCTCAACACTTGTCTCTTCTCACAGCCCCGATCTCTTTTTACAGCCCCACCTTCTTTCCGCGCTCTTCTTGACAGCCCTGAACAGCACAACGTTTAATCGGTTTCGCCATGCCTTCCACTCCAATGACTCTTACATCATTCACAACATCCTTGAAGATGCTGCAGCTGTGGAATAAGGTTCCTCCTGATTCTTATCAGATCCTAGGACTCGAGAGAAGCGAGTTCGCCAGATAACTGTGTTAGCAGTTAATAAAATAATCTTGAGCCTTTGGCTTGGCTGGCGCATAACTGATGAAGTGAAAACAGCAGGGGTTTGCGCCTGTGCTCTACTGTGCTAGCATTATGGAGTTTAAAAGAAAACCTTTGGGAGGAGCGTTTGTAGATAATCCCTAAATTCCCCCATAAATCAAAGCATGTCATTTTGTGCAGGCCCAGCTTATGTGATTTTTATTTCTTTTTTTTTTTCTGAACATTCCCCACGAGCTGCTCTCTGCCTAGCTCCTCAATGACCTTGGGTTCTCTGTTTTGTTGCGCAGATACCGTCTTGGTAATTCCAGAGCACTCCTTCAGAACACTTTTGTGGGAAGCCTGACAGATGCTCTGCTGTCTGTCCTGACCTCTAGTCCTCCTGTCATCATGAACTCCATCTCAGTGTTGACACCTTATGAACCATTCCTAGAGCCACGCTAATGACTAGCTCGGCTCGTGGCGGACACGGGAACTCGTAAAAGTGGGTTTTCAAAACAAAGCTGACAGCGGTGTCAGTCAGACATGTGTGGAGTGTATGACAGTGAAAAATAGAGTGTGAGGGAGCTTGCGTGTGAAGACGTTTCCCGTGATTGTGGACGTGTGGAGGTTTTAGGCCCAGCAGGAGTCTGTGAAGCAGACGCTATAATGATCATGTGGGATAAAAGCAGCATTTCTCACTTGGAGTGCAGCTTGGCACAAAAGCATACAGGGCAGTGGATTGCATTTGGCTTTCGATGCTGAAAATTGGAGCTCTTTGTAGAGAAGCGATCAAGTTTTATTTGGACGATTGATTTACTGCCAGACTAATGCAAGTTTGAGAGTTCATGTTATGATGCATCTGCTCATCCAACG
The DNA here is from genome assembly GCF_029633855.1 of Hoplias malabaricus. NCBI lineage: Eukaryota > Metazoa > Chordata > Actinopteri > Characiformes > Erythrinidae > Hoplias > Hoplias malabaricus. The sequence goes on along the minus strand of NC_089807.1, from coordinate 5,977,036 downwards.
TGTCTTCTGAAATCAAGGATATCAATAGGTAATTTGTCCCTTTTTTGCTGCTGTAATAGCGCTTATTCTTCTGGGAAGGCTTGACAATATGTTGGAACATTTCAGACAGTATTTGATGGCGTACAGCCACAAACCACAGTTGAGTCAATTCCAGATGTTGGATGGTTAATTCTGGATCACAAACGCCAATCTAACACATCCAAGGTACCCAAGGTATTCCAAAATCATCAAATCCAATTCCTGAAGGAGTTCTGTTACTCCAGTAAATGCATTTTGGCTGCTACCCACATGCTAGTGGCTAGTACTGGTGGTTTGCTGTGGACACTTGACACTGGTGGTGCTGAAAATGGTCTAGCTACAGCAGTAGCAACTACAGTAAATTAATTGCCCAAACATAATATCTGATGTATCTTTAGTTTACAGGCTTATCTCTAAGCACAACATATATATTATAGTCATAATGCAGATGGGCACAGTGGCACAATAGGTGGTTCTCCCTGTATCTGCATGAGTTTCCACCGCATGCTCTGGTATCCTCCCACAGTCTAATCACACTTTAGTTGGTGGATTGGCTGAGTGCAAGTTTCCACAGCTGTGAGTGGAGTCTGTGATGGACTCAGACCCTGTCCTGACTGAGTTTTATTGCCTCCTACCCAGTGATTAAAGGTAGACTCCAGACCCACAGAAATAAAGTGGTTGCAGTAAATTAATAACTGAACAAATGATTATTAATATTGTTAAATCCAACATTGTCTGGATTGAGGTGTTCCTGCCTGACATCTGATCAGCTCTAATTTACACTCCCAAACCCCTCCACCCTGTGCCTGAGTTCCTCCCCTTCAGACACTGACTGATTGATGAGACCGGGCCTCTGCTCTGGCTGGAACTTTTCGATTTACTTTCTTAACACAGCTCTTTAAAGCGATGTTCAAGATTTTAATCAAGCCCACATTTACTTCATTTGATGGGAACCATGGATACATCAGCTGGGGGTGTTGAGGGGTTGCTCAGTTCCATCCATTCCCAATTTCCATTTATTCCATTTCAAAACAAAAAGATCCACAGACCTCTCTCATTCACTGATCTTTTAGTCAGCATGCTATCAAAGACAATATAACACGGCCCACCGCACAATGACACTTTATTTGAGGCTCTGTGCTTTTTCTGGAGCTCCTGTAGTGCAACCCACAGACATGGATTATGCTGAAGAACCTTTTGTTCTTAGGATCCAGTTGTGAACGAACTTTTCTGGTTCTGGAACCAGTTTGTTTGTAGAAATTTGCCAAAAAAGAGCTGAATTAGTTTCACGTTGGTGGAAAAGAGGTGTGTGTGATCCAGAACTAATCAGTCAACATCAGCACTTGACCTCAGTAATGCTCTCATGAGGGAAAGCCATCAAATACTGCCCATACAGATGCATCAACATGTAAAAGGGTGGGGGGATATCAGAAGGGATACGAGTCACTCAGGGGTTCATAATTATTTGAATGCTATATATGATATGATATTGTGATAGACATTGGAGACCCTCCCCCCTTACAGTTGAACTGTAGACAACATGTTTATGAGTTTCCAGAGATGGCGCAGTCTATGAACTGTTAGTTTCTAGCTTTTTAATGCATTTGTGAGTGTTTCCAAGCAGCTGCCTTTATTTTTTCATATGACACGAGAGTGAATGTAGAAATACTTATAAATATTCATGTCTGTTCAGTACAAGGTCAGTCGGTATGTTTGTTAAAGACAGGAAGCTCTCAGCTGGTGCTGTAAGCTAATGCTGGGCAGTGCTTTTGCATTCCTCACAAAGTGCAGTAATCGTGCTTTAATTGGATACAGATGATTTATACAACCCTTCTGTGTTGATGAATAAAGAGAGAACTGAAGATGGAGCAGGGCTGAGAAGAACTCGATGGTTAGGAGAGCGAATGTGATTTCTTTCATGAAACACTGCAGGGTGAATGTGTGAACGCGAGCATCAGTGTGTATCCACTAATGGACATTGACCTCTGCGGCCCTTGATTACCTGGACAATGAGATTAGCCCTCGCTTGCCGCACAAATTAGCCTTTACCAGCTCGGCCTCCGCCCGGAAAATTCTAGCATGATGAAGCGCGTGTCTTCTGAATGACCTCTGACTCTCGGTACAATCAGAGAATGGCGAGTGCATTGTGCAGTTGCATGTCCATGTTTCAAATCCACATCCAGTGACCACACTATGCCCCAAAGCTATGGACACCTGTTCGTCCTTTAGCTTTTCTGAAATATGTCTTGCTGTTATAACAGTTTCCATTCTAGAGGGAACACAAGGTCTTTCTCATACCTCGAGATGTCCTGCTGCTCTCCTGGTGTTGCCCTGATCCAGCCCCTGATTCTGTGAATCCTGTACAAGTCCTTGGCCTTGTCTCACCTACGGTATCATGCTTGGCCGTGCATGGATGCTTTTTTATCCCAAATTAACTCTGCACCTGCTTTTACCTCCCACAGAATCACTGACCATCACCACCTTCCTCATACTCATCTATCACTGATATTTTACCTTCGACTTTACAATAACCCATTTATCTGTCATCAGTTCACTTGTACTTCTGTTTTGTGCTCTCCGGTGTCGACCCGAGGAGGATAGCTTCCTCGTATGAGTCTTGGTTCCTTCCAAGGTTTCTTCCTCATGCGCTGAGGTAGTTTTTCCTTGCCACAGTTGCCCTTGGCTTGCTCATAGGAGGCGTGGACAGAGATCTCTGTAAAGCCTCTTTGTGACAACTTTCTGTTGTGAAAAGCCCTATATAAATAAAATTTGATTGATTGATTGAAGCTGAGAATATTGCATTTATTTAAAGGCTGCAAGAACCTCAGTGAGATCATGTGTTGATGTTGAATGACTGGTTCTGGATCCAAAGAAAAGAAGAAAAAAAAAAACACCATTCCAGCTCATCCCAAAGTGACTGAAAATAATTCCATAGTCCCTGAAAATGGAGATCCACGTCTCCACAGACTTCAACTACTCCACAGCATTTAACTTCTTTTAAAGACTTTACAGGGGCATAGCAGTACCCCTCTGTTTGCCAGGCAGTGGTAGGGGAACAACTGTGCATCTAGTGTTTAAAGGCTAAGCAGCAGCTCTATGAAAGTGTCAAACAAATAAATACAGTGGAATTTGAGTTCCTAACTTGTGTTTATTGATAGTCAGAAAACATGTTATTTCTTACTAATTCAAGGAATAAGGTTTAAAAGACCGTTGGTCCCCCCCCCCAACGGTGTTCGGAAAATCTAATAGGCGTCTTGCCTGTGACGTAGATGGTGGACAACAACTCTAGAAGCTGCACTTAATTTAATGCAAAATGACGAAAAGGTGTGTTGTTTTTGGCTGCAATCATTCAATGTACAGTGGGACATCTGTGAACAAATGGCCCAAAGATCCCAAAATATCCAGAAAATGGACTAAATTTGTCAACTTTAAACGGACACTTTGGAAAGGACCATCCGCTCACTCCGTTATCTGTAGCTCATTTCACTGGCGCTTTTCCAACAATATGGGCATGTAAGGACACCAACGAAAGGTGTTCAAGAGCCTCTGTAACATGGAGGTAAACAGGGTAAGGACACTCACTTCGCCTGTTTTAGTCGGTGTTAGTTAACGTTAGCTTGACTCGCTAAACTCGGTGTCTCAGATTATACTCGGCTACGTAGCTGCATTACGGAGGTTTATAGTGTCGGATGAATTCGAGTTCGACTTCGATCACATTTACAAGAATAACGGTACCTCTACATTTGAGTTTAGCTTATTGCTAGGCTATTGTCATGAATAATGTTGGTTATTTAGCTAGATACTGTCATAACAGTCAGTCATAACGGTGTTTTACTGCGGCGTTGTTTAGCTGTTGTCCACCAGTGACGTCACGTTTGCGTTCAAGAATTTCCGTAGCGAACTCTGGTTTTTCCGTCAATTTAATAAAATTGTCCGTTTTAAAGCAAATTAAGCTGCTATTTTCATTTTAATTCAAACTTATATCTGTCAGTCACTACAATAATGTGGAATATTCATGGAGGTCCATTAAGTGGTGCTTAGCCTTTAACGCCTATTGGATCTAGTGTATGCTACTCTTCCATGGATGAGAAATGTAGAACAAACATAAAATTAAATATAAATTGCATTGATATTAATTGTATTCCATGCAAAAAAGGCATTATGGGAGATGTAGTGTCTGTAGTGAATTTGTAAGTTATATTCTGTATTTCTGCTCATCAACCCAGGATGAAATTAACATTTTACCCCCATGACCTTAGTGGGGCACAGCAACATTTTACTGGGGCCTGTGCAGTAAACTGTGTCTACTGATGCCCCTGGGAATTACCCTGTTTTTTGTCTTTTGTGAGTGTTATTTATTTATTATAAATTCATTAGTTTATCCTGTTTGACTTCAATGGACAGAATTACATTTGTCTTACAGGTCTGCCTTAGAACCAATCGGAGCAATAGGACAAAGCATATCAGCTGTCATGATTTTTCGCCTACCCACACACCAACAGCAGTTATTCATACTTCTCACAGACAAACGTGGCTTTGACCTTATTTGCGCATGTCCCTACTTCATAAAAAAGGATGACCTTCCGTGATTGATTCCACCAGTGAACTGTGGTCTTTTCTGATGATGTGATTGTTGTTAAAGGGCTTATTTTGATCAGTGGTCCAAAAAGTTTACGACCCACTAGGTTAAAGTTTGTGTCTGGGGGAAAAGCAGCACTCATTTTGCTACAGCTCCAGTGCACAGCCTTGTAGGGAGTGATAAGTCACATTTAAGGAGATATTGTGTGTGGGGTTTGGAGCCTGGTGTCAGATTTTGCAGTTGTGGTGCTGCCACAGCTCGAGCTGGAGCTCTCTGCTCCCGTCTCCATGGACACGCGAGCAGCATTCATCACGCTGCCGCAGTGACGCCGCACGCATTTTAATAAAAGCCTCCGTCACCCGCAGCTTTCCCACTCTCGCTTATCTCCTGGCGGGGAGCTTTTACTTTTGGAAAAGCCGACTCTCGGGCCCGTTCCGCTGCCTGGAAAACTGAAGCCTTCACTACACCGCTTAAGCCCTTTTTAGGTTCAGTGAAAAGCTCCTCTTATTAGTCACTGATAAGGGCAATTTTCAATTCAGCGTAGGCATTTTGTTCCATGTTTTTATTTCACTGTTGCATTTTGGTTTCAACTATTAATAGTTAAATATTTAATTCCACAAACACATGGATTGAAAGCTGCTCACAAATTGGAAACATTTACACCACAATTATTGTGTTCACATGAGTGGAAGTCATCAGATTATTTAGTTGTACAATGCATACTTCGACTTATTTCAGGTTAAAACTGAGTGATGACTGGATTATGGCTCAGTAATGGGGTGTAGCTCAAGCCCCAGAGGACTGGAGGCTCGTTAAAGCCAGCTTGGTCTCATGGAGAAATTATATGTTTTTACAAAAAGAGCCATCCGAGGATCTGTAAAAATTGTGTATGAATTACAGTGATCCCTCGTTTTTCACGTGGTTTGTGGTTCCAAGACCACCTGCGAAAAACGAATTTCCGCGAAGTAGAGGAAAGATATATATATATATATATATTATGTATTTAATGAGTTTTTGGACTTTTAAACCCCTCCCTGTGCTGTTAACAACCCCCCCCCCCCCCCCCCCCTTTTTTTGCATTAAAGTCTTTATTATAGTCTTTCTATAATGTTTTTTTAGCTGGAACTACATGTGATATCCTACCAGTTTCTTTAATAGAGTGATTCCTAAGCTGTGATTTAGCGTAAGTAAATTTGGACATGTGGACATGAACAATACATGTACTGTACGTAAGAAATACTTGTAAATAGTATATTTTGTGGGCGGCATGGTGGCGCAGCAGGTAGTGTCGCAGTCACACAGCTCCAGGAACCTGGAGGTTGTGGGTTCAATTCCCGCCCTGGGTGACTGTCTGTGAGGAGTTGGTGTGTTCTCCCCGTGTCCACGTGGGTTTCCTCCGGGTGCTCCGGTTTCCTCCCACAGTCCAAAAACACACGTTGCAGGTGGATTGGCGACTCGAAAGTGTCCGTAGGTGTGACTGTGTGTGTGTGTGTGTGTGTGTGTGTCTGTGTTGCCCTGTGAAGGACTGGCGTCCCTTCCAGGGTGTATTCCCGCCTTGCGCCCGATGATTCCAGGTAGGCTCTGGACCCCCCGCGACCCTAAATTGGATAAGCGGTTACAGATAATGGATGGATGGATGGATAGTATATTTTGTCACCTACAGGCCCAGTCTAATACATGGAAATATTAAAAAAGCTCCCTTGAAAAAACCCACAAATTAGCGAATCCGCAAAAGATGAACCACGAAGTAGCGAGGGATTACTGTATACCTGAATATCTGGCAACCCAGCTTGGAAAACCAGCTTTAAAACTTCCTTTGAACCTAACCCTAGCCTTAAACCTATCCTAACTTTTTGTAGCTCTCCTTTGGGAGGCAACAGTGACGTTGTGTGCATGTTGTGAAACAGCGCCACCAGTGGATTGGAGCTCCCCTAGTGAACATACTGTAACTGAATTCTGAGGTAGCAAAGCATGCAATGACACAGTTTTAGTAGATCTGCCATGGTCAGCAACCTCAATGAAGAAACAATATGGGGAGAAATCTACATTTTTACCCTGAGGCAGGGTTTGGCGCTACAGCCTCATGAATATTCTTAATGATTTGGATGTTTCTATGCATTCTGGTCAAACTGCTAAACACTGACCTTTTGCGAACAGGTTAAGAGCTTATGGCACTGTCAGAGTGAGCGCCATTGACTTCCTTGTTTACACAAGGTGATTTTGTGCAATTCCGGACACAGCCAGAATAGTGCTGCCACCCCCATGCGGAGGAGGAGGGTGAGGATGCGCACATGTTTCCTTTAAGTAACATGATATCAACCACAACCTTCTTTTCGATCTCTGGCCCTAATTCAACATCAGAGGACAGCCCCATGCACCGGGAAGAGCACCAAATACCCAGGTCTGTCACATCAGCTGACAGGCACTCATACTGTCTGGCATCGTGCCGTGTGGTGAGGGGAGGGAGGGGGTGTTCCACCCACTCAGAGAGAGCAAAGGCAGTTACTATCTTAAGACTCCCAGCCTCAAATGGTTGAGGCATCGCATGCGGGGGAATCTGCAACATCCTGAAGCTGTGGGCCCAACACTTAGAGACTGCAGCATTGTAAATAAGTAGTGTTCATTTACTTTTTGACTTGGCATTGTTATTATTGTTACATTTTTCAGTCGGGCCAATAACTATTAAACCAGGTGAATTCCTTTTGTTGATACAAATGTTTCTTTAATTCATTCATTTGTTCATTCATTGGCAGCAACCGCTTATCCATTTCAGGGTCGCTGTGCGTTCAGAGCCTCATCAGAATCATTGGGCACAAGGCGGGAGCACAACCCTGGAGGGGGCGCCAGTTCTTCGCAGAGCGATTCTAATAATTGTTAAATAAATAAATAGAGAGCAGTGTGTCTGATCGCAGCTAATAAAATCTCCGTCTGCATGTAGGCCTATTTTCTGGCAGGTTGGCAGACTGGTGCCCCTCCAGCACCCCCCTCTATCTCTCACTGCAGCAGAGGACGGCTGGCATGGCATCAAAGCAGCGTGGCGTCATGCTGTGGATATGTGCCACACTGTGTCACTTCCCATCATGCCTCCATACAGTCTCTCCATGCTAATCCTGTCGGATCCAAACTGACAGAGTCATTTAGACGCCCGGGAAAGAGGGAGGAGAACAACATAGATAGCAACAACAATTACCGCAAACATAGCCAGCATTAAGTGTGTGTTCATGTATGTGTGAGAGAGAGAAGGAGGGTGAGCAGGGAGGACAGAGAGGTATAATTCACTGACCACCACTTCCTAGTTTCTGCACCTAAGAAACAGGCACTGTGGATGATGCAGAGCACCACTCTTCCCTAATAGCCTCTACATTCAGGGCAGTGGATATGGAGGTCAGTGTTCCTCAAAGGATTTCTTAGTTTAGCCAGATAACTTAATCCTCAGGTCAAATGTGTCCAGTAGGTATAAGAGCTAAGGAATATTCTAATAGGATAGTTATCTAACTCATTAATCCAGTCACACTGGGTTTTTGTATTTTGGGTTACCTGGCAAAATGTTCGTTGCTGCGAGTGGGGCCAGAAATCAGCGCTGTAAACTGTCCTCCATTTTACTCCACACTCTAACACACCACCACCACGTCAGTGTTACTGCAGCACTGAGAATTATCCACCACCCAAATCATACCTGCTCTGTGGGGGTACAGTGGGGGTCCTGACCATTGAAGAGCAGGGTAAAAGGGGAATAAGAAAGTATGCAGGGAAACAAGATTGTAATTGTAGAAATACTAAGTGGTCAGTGAAGCTGATAAAAAGGACAATGAGTGTGGATACAATGTAGGTGTTTCCTAATCCAGTGATTGATCTGTGAAACACACACCATCAGGAACATCCCTCTGCAACCACCATGTTCTTTTCAAACCCGAGGTCCAATGGGGTCTTGTCCAAAACCGAGGGCGTTGTTTCAGTTCATCTGGTTAAATGGCACCTTACTTGTGGTTTAAAATAATTTTACACCATACATGCCAAAAACATTAAATGAATGTGTTCCAGTCACTTCCATGGCCACAGGTGTATAGAGTTAGTGTGCTACAGTTACAGGGTACCACTTGTGCAGTTATGAAATTCACTCATTACTAAATTTTCATTAATTTATTCATTCATTCATTGTCTGTAACCAGTTCAGGATTGAGGTGGGTCCGGAGCTTACCCGGACTCACTGGCCACAAGGCAGGAACACAACCAGGAAGGGACTGATTACTAAATATTCCACAGTCAGCTGTCAGTGGTGTAACAAAGTGGAAGGCATTAAGTGGTAGGCCACATAACATGACAGACTGAGGTCAGCGGATGCTGAGACACATCGTAACCAGAAGTGTCCAACCTTCTGCAGAGTCAATCACTATAGACTTCCCCACATCCTTTGGTCTTCAGATTCGCTCAATAACAGTGCGTAGAGAGCTTCATGGAATGGGTTTTCACGGCTGAGCAGCTTTATCCAAACCTTATATTACCAAGCTCAATACAAAGCGTCGGATGCACTGGTGTAAAGGACACCACCAGAACACTCTAGAGCAGTGGAGATATGTTCTGTGCCGAATCACGCTTCTCCATCTGGCAGTCTGATGGACGATTATGGGTTTGGCGATCACTGGGAGAGCAGTACTTGTGACTGCATTGTGCCAAGTGTAAAAGTTTGATGGAGGGAGGATTATGGTGTGGGGTATGAGTCGGACTTTTACCCTTAGTTCCAGTAAAAGATCTCTTAATTCTTCAGCATACCTAGAGATTTTGGACAAATTTGCTGCTCTCAAATTTGTGGGAACAGTTTGGGGACGGCCCCTTTCTGTTCCAACATGACTGTGCACCAGTGTACAAAGCAAGGTCCATAAAGACATGGATGAGTGAGTTTAGAATGAAAGAACTTGACCGACCTGCACTGAGCCCTGACCTCAACCCGATAAAACACCTTTGGGATAAAGAAGCACACTGTTGAAAGAGGGTGTGTCAGAATAAGATGTATACTGTGTAGTACTAGTGTGTAGTACACAATTAGCACATCCTTGTTATTTGGGGCATCTGTGCATTTTAACAGTTCCTTGTTTGTGTTCTTGTATTTTGAATTGGAACTAGACATCAAGAATACATGGATGTAAAGATATAGATGAAGGTATGAATACACAGGTTAGGAGATAAGGAACACCTGGGAAGAACCGGTCACTATGGCAGTGGACCAGTCCTCTTTGCAGCATATGAAAATGTGGACCAGGTTGGAACAAGCATGGAGTCCCAGAACCAAAGCAAACAAAAGCACATGGAAGAGTAGGGTATCCTGCAAGGCAGGATTTTGCTGTTTTGGTGGATAACTTAAGACCAAAGTCATGCTGTTTCGATAGCATAGTGCTGATGGACATTTCTATTGGACATTCCTCTAATTTTCTGGTTCAGGAACCAATTTATTTTGGTGGAAATGCACTGAACCTTTCAAAATTAGGTTCGCAAGTGGGAAACGAACCGGTTCCACATCTGTAGAAAAGGACTAGTGGTCTTGTGGGCTGGTCTGTTTTCTGTACATACATCAGTGCAACTAATCACATGCATTTGGGGGTGTACTATTTCTGATCAAGGAATATCGCTTCAAGGCACATAGTTGGATACTATTATGGTCACAATTTTCTTTCCTTAACACGTTTTTCTTACATCTGCTCCATTCCACTGATACAAAGCTCTGGTCACTGCATGGGTAAATCAATCGATCAGCCTATGGCCATTATTTCAAATTAAAGGCACCACAGTCTCTTGTGGGGAAAGAGCTGACACCTTCATAAAAGTAGCTATTATCGGGCTTTATTGACAAAACCATTAGCGCTTCTGCTTCTGGAAAAACTCTGCGTCCAGTGTGATCTCAGAGAAGTTGAGAGCCAGGCTTTTGAGGATGAATTGCCAGCATGAAAGAACAGCATGAATGGGCGTGAATTTAGCTGCTATTAATGGCATGGGGGAAGCAGAAAGAGAGAAAGAGGTGTGTAACTGACTAGGTGACTCTGAAGGCTCTTTTCCCACCGGAAAAGGATGAAGCAGTTCAGAAGATGAATAAACGAATGGATGGATAAATAAATGACCACCACAGGACCCCCACAGAGCAGGTATGATTTGAGTGATGGACCCTGATGTGGTGGTGATGTGTCTATCAGTGGACACGGGACACTGTCAAGTGGATATATTTGGATGGTGGACTATTCTCAATCCAGCATTGACACTAAAGATTTTGAAAACTCCAGCAGCACTGCTGTTTCTGATCCATTCACACCTGTGAAACACACCACAAGGTGACCGCTAGGTCAGTGGCACTGCAGCGCTGAGAATGGTCCACCACCACATCACGCCTGCTCTGTAGGGGTCCTGACCATTGAAGAGCAGGATGAGATGGGATAAGAAAGTAGTAACACATGGACTACAGTCTGTAATTGTAGAAATATACACTGATCCTCTATGGTCAGTTGAGCTGATAGAATGGACAATAAGTGCAGATATAAGGTAGCTGTTCCAGTGATTGTTCAGTGTTATAAACTACACCTCATTCAATAACCAAAGTGAATCGTGTTTAAAATGTGTGACAGTAGCTTCAGGTTCTGAGAACCAATAGCGTGTAGACACTGAACCTGCACCCCCTATTTATGAAAACAATTCTCCAAAGGGCCATTCATTCAATGGGTCAGCTGATCGATCTCTTTCTGCTGACCTATCTGATTCAATTGACCTTTCTATCCACTGCTCGAGCTCGGTGGTGCAGTGAACGATTCTTGATGGAACCATAAGTGATTCCAGGCAGAACACTTAAGTATGAACCTCTAGAGGGTTCTTCATTCCACTCAGTTCTCCATACCACCATCCAGTGAACTGTTCTTGAAGGGAAACAAAAAAGGTTCTTCTATGCCACCTTTACCACCTTTACTGAGCTCTTCTAACATCTTACATCCTCCCTCAGCTCGTTTTGTAGGGTTTGTATGGGCACAAGCTGCAGTTCCTTGGCTGTACTCTGGGTGGCAGTGTGGTACAGTGCTGCTGTGGTCAGGATTGGCCCGGTGCCTTTCACTCCAGGGGTCCAGTCGCTGCTGCAGCTCTCCAAACCATGGCCAATTGTTTACCCTCCTCCACGCCCAGAAATCAGAATTGATCACTGAAATGTACTGTAAAATGTGTCGGTGAGCGCAGTGCCTCCTTGAGCCTGTCTTTTTTTTTTCTGTTAGGTTTCAGCTTTTCTGAGATGTCTCTGTTTTGTTGTCTTATCTGTTGTTGTTGTTTATGTATTTGATTATTTATTTGTAAACAGCTCCTTTGCAGAAACATCAGTCAAAGCTCAGACCCTGGAGCTTGCATCATCTTTGGCAGTCATAATGCAAGGTACACTATCTGCATTTAGAGTGGAGCTTGCAGGAAGCACCGCTGCAGCAGTCACTACTCCCCCCTACCCACCCACACCCACACTCACACAAACACTTGTGTGTGCATAATTAGTGTCCTAATGAGCTCGTCCGTCTCTCTTGTTCTCCTGAGCCACCGAGTATGAGTGGTGGACCATCGGTCAGTTGAAGTGTCAATCAGTCTGGTTTGTGTCCACCACAGAGTGAACTTGACCACAGCTGTGGTGTGATGTCGGGATGAGTCAGAATATTTGAATATCCACATAAAAAAAAAAAAGTAATTATAAAATAGGATTTTCAGTTATATGTAATTAGCTTTCCTCACATTAGCATTCTCATATTTAATTACTATGACGTGTCTCGACTCTAGACCCCAGCAGAGGGCACTGTGAAACTTGCCTTTGAACCAATGGCACAGAAACCACAAAAAAGTGTGTCTAATATTATTAAAATATCAAATTAAATATGTATGACTAAAATTGCCCATTTCAGTTGTGGTGGTGTGTTCTCCATATATCTCCATGGGTTTCCTTTGGGTGCTCCGGTATCCCTGGTAGGTGGATTGGCAACTCAGGTGTCCATGGGTGTGAGTGAATGTGAATGTGTGTGTCGCCCTGTGAAGGACTGGCACCCCCTCCAAGGATTGTCCCTGCTTTGCACAGAGTGAATCTGTGTAGGTTCTAGATCATGAACTGGATGGTTATAGACAATAAATGAATGAATGAATGCTGTAGTATAGCACTGCAGAAACTGCACTATGTAAACCTGCTGTGGGGTTTGATCCCTGTGGTGTTTTGACCAAAACCCTACAAATAGACCATATAATATACACTTTTAAAAATATAGGTAGAGCCTTTACTTTTTTGTAAACTGTAAAAATAGTGTTGCAAACTAACTTCATGTTTGAGCAGCAAAATGCTTGAAGAGTCAATCAGTAGATCCCTACATCATTTAAGCCTCTCCCATAGAAAAGGTTCAGTGACCCTGAGTGGAGCACTCAGTAAAGGCGGTGTAAGAAAAAAAAAACCCTCCAGCACAGGGCTGTGGAGCTGTGTTCTCTGGGGTGATGACACTCCCTCCAGCGTCGGGATAGGTTAGAGCGGATTCAAAAGCTGATCTCTGGGTCTGTGTTCAGACCCTCACAAATAACTGTCCACAAAATTTCGGCCACAGAGGGTCCGTGCCCGCTCATTACTCATGGAAGTGTGTTTTCAGAGCTTTCGAATTTGATGCCGTGTTTGATGATTAATTGATTTTATTTACCACTTACCAGTCCAGTGTGTTGTTATGCAATCTGGCAGGTCACTTTTAAGGAGAAAGGATCTCTCTCTCTCTCTCTCTCTCTCTCTCTCTCTCTCTCTCTCTCTCTCTCTCTCTCTCTCTATCACACACACATATCCACAAAAGCACACAGACAAAATACATCAAGGCTGACTCTCTATGGAGTGTTCTTTAACTTTTAATGGGGCCAATGTGCCGGAGAGTTCTGATGGTCAGAGTGTGGAGCAGTGAGTCGGACACTAGTAAACAAACCCCTACATCTAACACCAAACATCCAAAAGGTTGTAGACACCTGGCCATCCAGCATTTCTTCTGAGGTCAATGGAATTCTTTTTGTTGCATTGCTGTGGGAATTTGGTGGCATTAAGCCATGTAAACGTTAGTTCTGGATCACACACCCCATACCCCAGAGGTCATCAATGGAGCTCAATCATTCTGGGGAAATGTGAGGGCTCCATATCCCAGTGCTTGGGAGCTTTGTGTATTTCCAACTGACCATTGACATTGAGCTTGCTGAGCTTTGGTCCATGTTCTGCTGCGATTATTAAGAAAATGGCATCATCTGATTTATGACCATTTACTATAAACACTGCGGACACTTCATAATTAAAGATGTTTTAGAGTACACACACTTGTCCATAGACTCTGGCAGATTTAGGTAAAATCTACAGGTTCCAAGTTTATTTTAAAGCATTGTCAATTCAGTTTGAGTGTGCAGTTTATGAAGCTTTTGAAATGATAAAGAAGTAAGGATTTGCTGCGGAGGGGAAGGAAAGTGTGTGGCAGGTGCCTGTAAAACCAGAAGACATAGGTGTTAGGTGATTTGTAGTGAAGTCTGCCACATCCTTGCTTGTGCAGTTCGGCGTTGTGGGCTAAGGGCAGTTGTGAAAGAGTTGGGAATGTGGAAAGCCTGAGGTGTGTATTAGGTATATGGAGCAGAGGGCAGTTGAGTGGGATGTCGTCATGTTCCTGTGTTTCACGTAAAGTTCATATAGACCTTGTGACACTGAAGATGCATTAACATATCCACATTTAATACATTTAATGAAAGAATTCAGCGATTTTGCTACAAACCTAGCGGTGTGCAATCATAAAGTTATAATTGTAGGAGATTTCAATATCCATTTCGAGAAGGAAAGTGACCCACTAAAAAAGGCATTTACCTCAATCTTAGACTCTATTGGTATTACTCAAAATGTAACAGGGCCTACACACTACTGCAGCCACACTTTAGACTTAGTTCTGACACTAGGTCTTAACATTGACAAAATTAATATCTTACCGCAATCCTCAGCAATCTCTGATCATTACTTAATTTCATATGAGCTACGTTTTATCCATAATCTATGTAAGAACCCTCGCTATTCTACAAGGCGTATAATAAAACCATCTACCGCCCTACAATTTATAGAAAACCTACCAGAACTATCGACCCCAGTTCCAACTCCATCAGACCCAATGGACCTAGATGTACTAACTGACTACCTAGAAAATACCTGTCGATCTACTTTAGAAAAGGTAGCACCACTTAAACATAAAAGTATAAGACAGAAAAAGCTCGCACCATGGTATAACGATAAGACCCGTACTTTAAAACAAACATTACGAAAACTAGAGCGGAAATGGCGATCAACCAAGCTTGAAGTGTTTCATTCTGCCTGGAAGGACAGCCTTATAGAGTATAGAAATGCCCTCACTAAAGCTCGCTCAGCATATCTGGCCTCGCTGATCTCCAATAATAAAAATAATCCGAGAGCACTGTTTAGTGTGTTTTCTAGAATTACAAAAAATCAAGCAGGTTCTGAACAACTAATTCCAGCAACTCTCACCAGTAAAGATTTTATGGACTTTTTTAATAATAAAATTGAGAATATTAGACAACAAACTCTAGCCACAGGATCAAATCCATCCTGGCTGCCACCTGATGTGAATGAAATAAAACATAATATAACTGTAAAAGAAAGACTTGAAACCTTTTACCCACTCCCACAATTAGAACTAGAGAAGATTATCACCTCCGCAAACTGTACAACTTGCACACGACGCAATTCCCACAAAGTTGCTCAAAGAAGTACTACCAGCTATTATTGATCCTCTTTTAACTATAGTAAACTCATCGCTTAGTCTGGGCCATGTACCCAAAGCTTTTAAACTAGCAGTTATTAAACCTATGATCAAGAAACCAAATCTTGATGCTAGTACACTGTCTAATTACAGGCCTATTTCTAATTTGCCATTTCTGTCTAAGATCTTAGAAAGAGCTGTGGCCCAACAACTTAGTTCATATCTACATAAGAATCATATATATGAAAAATTCCAATCTGGATTCAGGCAACATCATAGTACAGAGACAGCTCTAGTCAAGATAACAAATGATCTTCTTCTTGCCTCTGATCAAGGCCACGTATCCCTGTTGGTGCTTCTTGACCTAAGCGCAGCCTTCGATACAATAGACCACAATATTCTCATAGAAAGGTTAGAAAACATGGTTGGAATCACAGGGACAGCCCTATTATGGTTCAAATCTTACTTAACGGAACGTTATCAATTCGTAAAAGTAAACAATCTAAATTCAAATTATTCTAAAGTAAGATTTGGAATTCCACAAGGCTCTATTTTAGGACCATTATTATTTACATTATACATGTTACCGCTAGGCACAGTTATAAGAAACCATGACATTAACTTTCACTGTTACGCAGACGACACACAATTGTATATTTCAGCCAAGCCCGATGACAAACACAGATTAAAGAAAATAGAGGACTGTGTAAAAGACGTGAAAGGCTGGATGTTGCGTAACTTCCTCCTTCTAAACAGCAACAAAACAGAGGTCCTGCTTTTGGGTCCAAAAGTGACAAGAAATAAATTATCAGATTTAATTTTAGATCTAGCTAACTTTCCAGTTAAACCTGGTTCAGCAGCAAAAAATCTTGGTGTCATAATTGACCCGGATTTATCATTTGATCAACACATAGGTAGTATCACTAGGACAGCTTTTTTACATCTTCGCAATATTGCTAAGATTAGAAATGCCTTATTCCTCCAGGACGCAGAAACATTAGTACATGCCTTTATTACTTCAAGGCTTGACTACTGTAACGCACTACTGTCAGGATGCACCAGCAGCAATTTAAGGAAACTTCAACTAGTTCAAAATGCTGCAGCTAGGGTCCTCACTAAAACTAGAAAATTTGAACATATCAGCCCAGTTTTATCATCACTTCATTGGCTGCCTGTTAAATTCCGCATTGACTACAAAATTTTGTTATTAACATATAAAGCTCTACATGGGCTTGCTCCTGAATATCTTCAAGATACAATTTCCTATTATGAGCCTCCACGTTCACTCAGATCACAGAATACTGGATTTTTAAATGTTCCCAGAATTCAGAAGGCCTCAGCTGGGGGAAGAGCCTTTTCTTATAAAGCCCCCCAACTCTGGAATGATCTTCCAAAAAATGTTCGGGACTCAGACACAGTCGCAATCTTCAAATGTAGGCTAAAAACTCATTTGTTTAGTTTATCATTTGGTAGCTAATGCTCCCCCATAGATAAAGGCGGCAGATCCGGGGGGTCCATGGACACAGGGAATTATAGTATACTGAGACGCTGGTGCTGTCGTCCCGCCGCTTCTCGCGATCACTCAGGTTTGTTGACGGTGGAGCGGAGGGATGCCAGTGTTTCAGGATGCTCCCGTGTCTGTGTGTCCTTCTGGTTCTCTCCTTTTAGTTAATGCTGTCATAGTCAGATCTGCCGGAGTCATTAGCCACACTCTGGAAATTTTCATATTTTCTACTTTACAAACACAAAACAGTTCAAAACTAATTCCATCCCTTTACATCTTTCCGAGTAAACGACTGCCCACCTGTCTGTCTGGACACTGATGGATGACTGTCGAGATCCTCCTCCACGCTTCAGACCAGCTGCCCACGCTCCAGCAACCACCAAGTGCCTTGAAGCTGTCCCTACACTGAAGTTCTCATGGACTACTAACTATCATCACCAGTAGATTGACCAGAGGAGGATGGGTCACCCCTTGTGAGCCTTGGTTCCTCCCAAGGTTTCTTCCTCAGCTGGGGGAGTTTTTCCTTGCCACTGTCGCCCCTGGCTTGCTCACTTGAGGGTTTTACATTTGTCTTTACATTTCATGTCAAATCTTGTCTTACTGGAATTCTGTGAAGCTGCTTTGTGACAACATCAGTTGTGAAAAGCGCTATATAAATAAATTTGATTTGATTTGATTTAACAGTGCCAGTAGGGCTTGGTATGTTCTTAGTCACCAGAGAAGCCAGCATATAAGAGTATGGTAGTGCTGTAAAGCAAGCTTGTAGGGGGTTAGGTCTGGGATGCCAGACTTCACTGTTGAACAATCCAGAGGTGTTTTGGGCTTAATTCAGTGAACCTCAGAGGTTAGGTGTATGGTACTTAAATATTCAACAGTAGATGATGGCAGAAATGTTGTGATTGCAGGTAGGAAGAGAGTGAGCTGGGCCCTATGTGAAGCTAGAATGGACTGGCCTAGAATATTTACATTAGGAACGAAAGAGCCTTTATTTGGGATGAGTTAGAGTTATGTATGTGATCCAGAACAGCAGTACCTGGATGAGCAGATGTTCACAGACTTTGAGCAGAATTGCATGTTTACACTTTGTACAGATATTTGTTCTTTTCTGTCTCTGGAAAACAAAATAAAGGATGAAAAATACACACTGCTATAGCATTCCAACACACACACAAGCACAAACACACACATTGCTGAAATATATCTTGGGCCTAGTGACACATCTATCATATTTAGATCAATAATGATGAGTGTTGGGGGCGTTTCCCAACACCCTCGGGCTTACACTGCAGACGGAGCTTGGTGAGCGCAGGTAATTCCACTTTACACGCTTTTCACACAACAGATAGTTGGATACACACACAAATAGTCATACACAAGGGCCCTTATTACCCAGGCAGGAAACCAAACTCTTGTTTAACAGGGAAGAAGGCAGACGTATAGCCAAAGCCATTAAAGTTTCAAGTGTCGTAGTGTTTATGAATCCTTGCCAGACATTCGTATTGGTATAGCATGGAGTCAACTCATCCCACTACACCCCCTTTCAACATTGTGTTTCTTCTCCATTTTTGTTAGAAATTCCTGTATCTGGGTAGTCTGTGTGTTCTGTGTGTTTTATTAGAAAGTGAGAAATGAGGCCTGTTTTCAAAAGCTAAATTCAGCCTTCCATAATCATCTTTTTAAAATGGAACATGAAGTTCAAAAGATGCTGGCTATTAACACCAATATTAGCCTTGTAATCTGACCAGTTTAAGGTGGACATAAATGTTGGAAATAGAACAACTGAGAATAAGGAGCAATCATCTGCCTCCAAAAGTTACATTCAAGGTGGACAGGAAAATTTGGTAAGGTAGCTAGCATCAGTCTCGACTAGTGTCGAATTTAACACTAGAAGCGCAGAGAGCCGTAAGTTTATTTCACCATTGTGACTGACAAACTGACTTTACTCAGAGCGCTATTTTGATTTTGGTGTGGGAGGGAAGTTAGTCCGATGCCTGAAATGTTCAGTCACAGCGTTCAAATGAGCAGCTCTCAGTACTTCAATCAGTGATTAGTGATGCTTCTAGTGTTAAGGTGGAAAAAGCTTGTGGTTTTGGCAATTACAATTACAAAAAAAGCATGTACCTTAAATCAAACAGCACAGAAACTAGAGTGGAAATGGCGATCAACCAAGCTGGAAGTGTTCCACTCTGCCTGGAAGGATATATAGAAGTATATATAGAGTATAGAAATGCCCTCACTAAAGCTCGCTCAGCATATCTGGCCTCGCTGATCTACAATAATAAAAATAATCCTAGAGTGCTTTTTTAGTGTTTTCCAGAACTACAAAACATCAGGCAGGTACTGAACCACAAATTCCGGCAACTGTCACCAGTAAAGTCTTTATGGACTTTTTTTTAAATAATAAATAGAGAATATTAGAAGACACAAACTTAACCCACAGTATTAAATCTGACCTGGCGATCACCCGATGTGAATGATATAAAACATAACGAAACTGTAAAAGAAAGACTTGAAACCTTTTACCCACTCCCACAGTTGGGAGAGAAGATTATCACCTCCGCAAACTGTACAACTTGCACACTTGATGCAATTCCCACAAAATTACTCAAATAAGTACTACCAGCTATTATCAATCCTCTTTTACCTACAGTAAACTCATCCCTTAGCCTGGGCCATGTACCTCAAGCTTTTAAACTAGCAGTTATTAAACCTATGACCAAGAAACCAAATATTGATGCTAGTACACTGTCTAACTACAGGCTTATATCTAATCAGCCATTTCTATCCAAGATCTTAGAAAAGCTGTAGCTCAACAACTTAGTTCATATCTACATAAAAATTATATTATATATACGAAAAATTCTAATCTGGATTCAGGCCACATCATAGCACTGAGACAGCTCTAGTCAAGATAACAAATGAGTTTCTTTTTGCCTTTAAACAAGGCCACGTATCCCTGTTAGTGCTTCTTGACCTCAGCTCAACTTTTGATACAATAGACCACAATATTCTCCTTGAAAGGTCTTAAAACGTGGTTGGAATCACAGGGACATGACTCAAATCTTACTTAATGGAATGTTATCAGTTCGTAAGTGTAAACGATTTAGCTTCCAAATGTTCTAAAGTAAAATTTGGAATTCTGCATTGCTCTACATTTACATTATACATGTTACCGCTAGGAACAGTTATAAGAAACCAAGACATTAACTTTCACTGTTACGCAGATGACACGCAATTGTATATTTCAGCCAAGCCCGATGACAAACTAAGATTAAAGAAAATAGAGGACTGTGTAAAAGACGTGGTATGCTGGATGAAGGACTTCCTCCTTCTAAACAGTAACAAAACAGAGGTCCTGCTTCTGGGTCAAAAAGTGGCAAGAAATAAATGATCAGATTTTTAATACTCTCTTACTTTCCAGTTAAACCTGGTTCAGCAGCAAAAAATATTGGTGTCATAATTGACCTGGATTTATCATTCAATCAACATATGGGCAGTAATCACTAGGACAGCTTTTTTAACATCTTCGCAACATCGCTAAGATAAGAAATGCCTTATCCCTGCAGGACGCAGAAACATTAGTACATGTCTTAATTACTTCAAGGCTCGAATATTGTAACGCACTTCTGTCAGGGTGCACCAGCAGACATTTAAGTAAACTTCAACTAGTTCAAAATGCTGCAGCCAGGGTCCTCATTAAAACTAGAAAATTTGAACATATCAGTCCAGGTCTATCATCACTTTATTGGCTGCCTGTTAAATTCCGTATCAATTACAAAATTTGGTTATTAATGTATAAAGCTCTACATGGGCTTGCTCCTGAATACCTTCAAGATATTAATTCCTTATATGAGCCTCCACGTTTACTCAGATCACAGAATACTGTTTTTTTTATTGTTCCCATAATTCAGAAGGCCTCAGCTGGGGGAAGAGCTTTTTCTAATAAAGCTCCCCAACTCTGGAATGATCTTCCAGAAAATGTTCGGGACTCAGACACAATTGCAATCTTCAAATCTAGATTTGAAGGGGGGGCAATGGACACAGGGAATTATAGTAAACTGAGACGCTGGTGTCGTCCGCCGCTTCACGCGATCACTCAGGTTTGTTGACAGTGGAATGGAGGGATGCCAGTGTTTCAGGAAGCTCCCGCCTCTGTGTGTCCTTCTGGTTCCTCTCCTTTTAGTTAAAGCTGTCATAGTCAGATCTGTCGGAGTCATTAGCCACACTCTGGAAATGCTCACATTCTCTGTTTTACATTCACCCAAACAGATCAAACCTAATTCCATCCCTTTACCTTTTTCCAAGTAAACGACCACCCTCCTGTCCGTCTGGACACTGATGGGTGACTGTTGAGCTCCTGCTCCATGCTTCAGACCAGCTCCCCACGCTCCAGTCACCACCAACTCCACTGTCTTGGAGCTGCCCCTACACTAAAGTTCTCACAGACTCCTAACTATTAATACCAGTAGATTGACCAGAGGAGGATAGGTCCCACCTTGTGAGCCTTGGTTCCTCTTAAAGTTTCTTCCTCAGCTGTGAGGGAGATTTCCCTTGCCACTGTTGCCCTTGGCTTGCTCACCTGGGGGATTGTTATATTCTTTACATTTTATATATTAAATACACACAATTTCTGTTGTATCTGTAAAAGAAAACTGTAAAATGTAAACTGACGCGTGAGGATGTTAAACTTGAGCAAACTTTTGTTGTTAGGCTTAGGGTTCGGTTTAAGCTTAGGTTCATGGTTGCGGATAGAAATAGTGTCAACAAACTTTTAGACATGAAACATGAACATACATGTACCAGAGTTGTTATTCTCTCCATTTTCTTGCTGTTATTTGTCATTGATTTAGCATTAATTACCAATTCTTTGCTCCTTTTCCTGGACAACAGCTTTATGTTCTGTGTGATAAACAGCAGTGGAATGTCTCTCATATGGCTCATAAATCTCTCGACATTTCAATAGCAGAAGCCCTTTCAACCACAAACAAGGATGCATCTGAAGATTGCATATTTACGGTTGCATTAATGCTAACACACAGTGGATGTATGTATTCTGCTCATTAGCTTCATGCTAACGGCATACCTACAAAAACTTGGCTCAAAGCTTGTTCTTAAATAATCTCAAATAGACTCAGTTATGAGGTGGTAGATACAGATTCTGCCAGTTCTGCATTAATTGGCCCCCTTGATTAAGACGGATGGATGTGGTTTATTAGCTCAGACTCTCATAAAAACTATGAGAATCTAACCATCGCCTGATGCAAAAAAGATCAACAGAATTTGGTCTCATTGCTCTGGTGGTCTCTGTAATTTTCCCCAGGTTTATGAATAATTAAAGGGAACTTGGCCATTGTGTTTCCACATGTTTATTCCCCACAACCGATTTTTGATAAAGGGGTATTAAGACTAAATTCACTCGTCAAAGACGAGGTTCTTACTCGGCTCACTATTTTTCTCAGCTCAGCTATATTTAGATCTGCAGCCCCCACAGTCATTTTCAGAAGCATTTCTGTTCCACATGCATGAAGGCCTAAACGTCCAGGGTGGGAAATGAGTGCACTGTGGGGGTCCTCCAGCCTCGAGGGGCTGAGGTTTCTCCGTGTGAGGCTGAGTGAATGTGAGTGGAGGTTATGGGCTAAGTGGAGCATGTCTGTGTTTGGTTAGCAGAGGAAGCCAGTCTGTGGATGATTTCTTCACTAAAGGTGCACACAGCTAACAGAGATAACGAGAGAGAGAGAGAGAGGCAGGCAACACAGAGCCCCAAATAGGCAGAGTCATGCTTTCCTAGAAGCCATCCTCACATTTCCTCAAACACACTCAAGTCATCGCTTCCTTGATCACACTTTCACACTCCCAGAGTCTCACTTTCTTGCCTCCTTTCTTTCTCTCTCATGTGCTCTCTCTCTCTCTCTCTCTCTCTCTCTCTCTCTCTCTCTCTCTCTCTCTCTCTCTCTCTCTCTCTCTCTCTCTCTCTCTCGTTTGTGGAACTGTTGTCATAGAGCTAATGCAAGCTTGGACATGTGCATATTAATCTACAGTCACAATGCTCAATGCCAAATGTCAACTAGAGAGGTATAAATCCCCTCCAGCACTGGGCTACGGCGCAGTGGAACTGTGTCCTCAGGTGTGGTGGACCGGTACGATCCGGAAATAATGGTCCAACTTCTACCTGACCTCACGTTAGAGGATGAATGCCATCAAATCCATTTGTTACTGGTTCAAAGGATGATGAATACGCACAGACTTTGGTGTTCTGAGCTCTCTCCCTCTCCTCCCCATCCCCCTCTCCAGCTTCTCAATGTACAGTTCACACTCTGATTCTTTCTCTCTCACACACATCCAAGCTTTTGTGCCCCAGATCTTCTTGTGAACACTGTTTCTGGAAGTGTGTATGTGTATGTGTGTGTGTGTGTACACATTGGAATGCATACTTCATAATGAAGCAGCCTACATGCGATGCATGTGCTGTAAGAGTGTAAACAGTAGTAAGTTAATGAATGGCACCTTGAGGAGGAACTGTGGATAATCAGTTTCTCCATCCTTCTCTCTCGCTCCCAGGGGAACTCCATGCCTAAGGAGGTCTCAGAGTGTGCATATGTGACCCAATGTGTGTGTGTGTGTGTGTGTGTGTGTGCTGGTGCACTTGCGTTAGTTCCAGTATTGAGCAGCATATTGATGTGTTCGCATGGCTGACAGTTGGAGCACTAAATAGTTGTGCTGGTGTGTTTCAGGTGGAAAACCAGGCTATTAACATGGCTAACACTCAAGTGTTAAAATGTATATGTGTGTGTGTATGTGTGTGGTTGTGTGAGTAAATATTTGTGGGTGTACTTAAGGGTTTATCCAATTGCTTTAATCTTAATCTCCAGAAATTAGCACATCGTCTTTATTTTCAAAAAAGAGTACAGCCACATAATGTAGCTGAACTATGTGTCACAAATTGTGCAGTTCCCCTTTAAGCCCAGGGAATGCAAGTACTATAAGATACAGCCATTGTGGACCCAGATGTTCCATAGTTCCATATGCAGCCTTTATAACCCCATGTTCCCATGTTCAAATGTAAGCGAAATGAATATTAATACAGAATGCAATGATGTACATGTCATTTAAACCCAGTTTTTAATTCAAATCAATACAAAGACAATATTAGATGTTGAAATTGGGAAATGTTGTTTTTCAAACTTATTTGGTCATTTGGGAGGGACCATCTGGCTTCTTATAAGCGCACAGTTCAATGAAAATCTTCACCATACATGTGGCATGGGTGAATTGCACATTTGTGGAGGCACCGTTAATGCTGAAGGATATATACAGGTTTTGTGGCAATATGCTGCCATCCAGACAACATTTTTTTCAGAGAAGGCCTAGTTTATTTAAGTAAGATGAGGACAATTCACATTCTGCATGGCTCCCTAGTAAAAATGTCCGGGAGCTATGGTTTAGATCTGTCACCCACTGAGAACAACCGGTGCATTATGAAACAAAAAACACTATAAAGGTGTGTGTGTGTGTGTGTGTGACAGAGCGAACGAGGGCTCAAAACCTCTGAGCAGTCACCTGCTCGCTCTTAACACTGATCACACCCAGCATTATCTGGCCGCCTGCCAGAAGCTCTCCTAGGTTAGGACCCGTTTAAAAAATGAGTGCAGAGATTACACTGGAAAGAGAATGGAAGCGGATTGGATCAGCATTGATTTCCCTTCCACAAACATCTCCTCCTCTAATCTCCAGGTGCAGGTTCCTCATATCTCTGATATCTTCTTACATAAACAAACTCGTACGCGAGCACGCACACATTCAGCCTCCATCCTCATTCATTATCAGCCGCTGAGGGGCAGAGTGGCTCTGGTCTGTGCCCTCCATCCATCTACAGGAATGGACCCTTCTTTCCAAAAGAATAAATAAAAATCTCCCCACATTAAGTTCAAAGGATTGTCAAGTAAACAAAGAACACATATTTCACTCTCCGTTTACATGTTTTCACCACAATTACAGAACAGCAGCTCCTGCTGCCCAGCTCTGTACAGATCATCCAGAACAGCTCATGCACATTCGAGGTACTGAGACAAAATCACATATAAACAGCTACTACAAATACACTGGGGTCTGAGATTTACCACTACTGTGTTAACAGTGCTGTTCAATCGAAGACCATTCATTAAATCATTAATTTACAGCATCCATTCTTTTCAGGAGACACACTTTTTACTTTATTAGGTAATCCACACCTTCAACATCCAGACACTGACAGCATTTCTACTGTTCAGTCTGTTTTAAACACTGAGGGCAGGAGTCTGGGATCAGTGAATGGCTCTGTGAAAAAAAGCGTTACTACTTTGTTGGGATTTGTTTGATTTTTCTTCTTCATCATTGTCTTCGTCTTCAACTTTTTCTTCTGCATCATCTTCTTTTTGTCAGTTTCTTCTTTTTTGACAGCTTCACACTATTTCCCTGTTGAGTTGTTTCTCACACTGGAAAGTTGGGCCAGTCTGGCCTCAGCATGAATTCTTAAATTTTTGACTGAAAGACCATTCCCAAGATTCCTAGAATGGCTTGCCCTTTGTGGATGTCTACATAGATTTCTAAGTCGCACTCAGTGTGAAAATCTGCAGGATAGAAGCTGCAGGATTGTCTCCAGTTTACTGCTCTCCCACAGCAGTTTACAGCAGTAGAATATAAATATCACAAATATCTGGGTTTTCCTTTTAGTATATGTCCTTTTTTTTCTTGTTAAATGGATATGGATGAATAAAGCACAGGTGGAGTTTTTAGAAAGTTGTAGCTTAAGTGATTGAAAAGTGGATTTCAGTTCTCTGTGTAGAAAATATATCAACAAATTACTGTAGATGGATCAATAGTGTATATTATTTATGTGACACGCCCTCGTCCTGTCATGTCTCTTTTCCCTGCCATGTGCTCTATCAGCACATGGCTCTGTTTGTTGTTGTCCATGTCTCCGCGCTTGTCCCGCCTTCTTTCCTCCTCCTTGTCAGTGTCCTCATCAGTGTTGTTTGTAATCCTGCCCCTTCATTATTAGTCTCAGGTGTCCTTGTGTGTATTTAAGTCCCCTTCTCTCACTTCCTCTTGTCGGACATTTCTCCTTTGTACTGTTTTGGTCCTTGTTATCAAGTCTGTCTGTCTCTGCAGTTTCTCCGTCATTGTTTTCCACGTCGTTGTTTCATGTTGTTGTTTCATTTCCTTTGTCGTTGTTTCATTTTGTAGCCTGGTTATCTCTTTAGTCTCTGTCCCGTTTGCCCTGTTTAGCTCCTCGTGTCCAGTTTAGCCTGTTTGGCTCCCTGTTTGTTGTCTATCTGTTAAAGTCTCTTTGTTTTGTTATATTTCATTATTAAAGTACTGTGTTTTAGCGAGTGTGTCCGCCTCCGTCAGTCCGCCCCGCGATCCTGACATTATGATTGGTTTTACTTCATGTTCCTACAAAATCTGAATGAATCTAATTGAAATACCTGTCAGTGTACAGCTTTTGCAACAGAAAATATCTCCATTTAATAACTTGTTATTGAGCAAAATAACTCAGATTATTGATGGTGTTTATTCATTAATTCATTATCTGTAACCCTTATCCAGTTCAGGGTCGCGGTGGAATCATTGGGCACAATGCGGGAATACGCCCTGGAGGGGGCGCTAGTCCTTCTTATTGATGATTTTCCAATTCCAAACTTTTAAATGGCTGAACATCTTCCAGGCTTCCACAGATTTTTTTCTTCCATTTGTTCTGTGTGTATTTATTCTTTCTTTCAAACATTTGCTCAGTGATCAAATAAGTGCCCAGAGTGTAGTTGTATTTACTAGTTTACCATCTGGTATTTATTGCCTTCTAACAAGCACCCAATGCAGCATTAGCATACACCACTTATCAGCTGGTCCACGTGCCTCTGGGTGGAACGTGGGTGGAACGTCTGAGGCTCTGACTAGGCCGGATGTTCTCCAAACTTCTTGAGTAGTGTTCACCAGTGCTCAGGTTTGACCAAGCTTTAGATGCAAAATAATTAACATGCAAAAAATTAATGATTTTTGTTTATGCATGTGTTGTTTTATATATATAACTTACATAGTAATTATATAGTAATTGCCAACTATTTTACACAAATGAGTAAGTAATAAGCCTAGATTTTAACAGAGTTAAGAGACCAGTTCACATGAAAGTAAATGAGCTCAGTTTGGCTGTGTTTAAGCAGTCTTTATCATCTTCCTGACTGCAGGAGCACCCCGCGTCTTTATTATCTCCCTAACCTCGGCTTAACCCACACTCCTCTCCGCTCCTGCCCTCCTCCTTTTTGTTCTCTGTTTCACTCTCACTTGTCTTTTCTCACTGACCCCTCTCTGGCTCTCTCTCTGTGGGGTGTCGATTGCAGTGTGCGAAGGGGTTATGGGATGAAAGAGGCTGATGTCATTTGCTCCCCCCAATGCCTAATTTAGAGGAAGCCCGCGGGCTTGTCCCCGAGGAGCTCAGGCCTCGACCCTCTGAGCATTTTGCTACTTCTGCAAAGCGTACGTGTTCTGCCTCAAAAGTGCCTTAATGCATCTGTGTTGGGGAAATCTGCCTCAGCCTTTAGAGGAAGAGTTCAGCCTAAAAATCACATTTACACAATATGTCCCTCACATCAGATGTCCCCTTCTCAGAAGTTAGAATGTTGTTCAAGGTCGAATATAACAGGGCTGCTGCTTTTCCATGTGTCATATCCATTTGTCCACATGTCTACATCATCCTGGCCATAACCGTTCATGAGAAAACTGAGGGACTAATGTTTTGTTTGTACGTTTAAGACTCATTTTCAGTCCCAAGTTTCAGTGTGGTGTAGCGAATTAGGCAAAAAAAAAGGCCTGCATCCTAATGCCCAAGATGCACCCTGTAAAACACAGGCTGTAAAATACAAATGCCATCATTACCTTTTATTCACTACTCATACTACTACAGTACTGAGGCCCAACTATAGCGGGTGACTATGTTCCAAGCTTGGTCTATGAGCATGCCAGTGAGAACTTAATAGATCATATCCTCCCACAATTGTGGGGTCTTTATATAATGTTCATAGCCTAGCTTTGTAAAATTCCCACAAGAATCAAATCCCACAGTAGCATTCACCCATCTAAAAAGCCCTGTTTCTTTAAATGATAATGAGCCGCTCGCTGTTCACCTCGACTCAGCGAACAGCAGTGAGGGGCAAGGAGCAGAAGCTATGGTTGTTAGCCGTTTACTTTGTGCTCTCACATAAACATGGGTCCTGAGCTGTGATTGGAGAGACTCGGAAGAGGAGGCGGGAAAGTTCTAGAGTGCCCTTACATCGAACAAGGGCTATTATACTTCTGCAAACATAAGAAATTACACTGTATGCAAGGGTACCAATGCCATATCATTGGGTGATGTCATTCTATAGAACTGTTATGATATTCTCTGATACTAACAAAGCCTTATGATGAGTGGGATTTGTCAGTAGATGTAGGAACATATTTGGAAGATGGTTTATTAGCCATGCAACTAACTCCTGGTGAAATCCCTTCAAAGCAAAGCATAAGACTTAATACACCCCAAAATAATTAATGGAGATGATTTTATAATGCATGGGAATTACTTAATAAGATGTGAAAATGACATTTAAATACATCTTCAAACATCTTAAGTCATTCACACACAATAAACATCTTATTTACTTAAGTCATCTGTCATCCAAGAAAAAATTCCCCTAGGGGACAGTAAAATATATATTATCTTATCTTATACCCATATGTCATTAAGCCACATCCACACTTTATTAAGTCTTTCTCATGTCGGAATTTATTTTCAAAACATGCCACCAGAAGAACTCCCTACGTTTCTCCAGAATGGTTACAGACCTGTATTTAAGAGCTTACAGTGGAGCAGGAAGTCACATATGATGATGATTTAGACGATACTGATTATAACTTGCTAGACCCATTAGCCTTGTAGTGCCATTGTGAAGCCAATTTTGACTTGTCAGCTCAAAAATAGTAGAACATTGTGTACTTTTGTCTTACAACCTGCTGCTGAATGACATGGCCTTATATGAGTAGAGACTCTACAAAATTGGCCAACGTTAGACTCTTCACAAACACTTGTAGCCTTTTACCCTTAACTTCAGTGGAGAGCAGGGTTAAACACTCATAAAGGTCCACTTGTCTCAAGCTCCAGGCTTTGTTTTCTCCTCTCAGCACCTCAGAAAGGATTAAACAGGCCACCTCTGGACCTGGCACTCACTGTTGGGATTGTGTTTGGTGGGTATTATTGACTAGCTGATATTCCTGATATTACTGTGTACAGATCCAGGGTTCTGGGGTTGAATGTTCAAATCCTGCCTCATGTCACTAGACACATATGAGTTTGGTGTGTTCTCCCTGTGTCTGCGTGGGCTTCCTCCTACAGTCAAATCACATTCTGGTAGGTGGAAGGGCTAAATGGTAAGGGTCCACAGGTATGAGTGTTGCAAGAGTTGTGAGTGGCTGGATGAATGTGTGATGCCCAGTGATGGACAGGCTCTGGACCTTGTAACCCTGATCAGTTGTTAGTGGTTACAGATAATGAATGAATGAATATATTTCTTGGGTAGTTTGTGTATACAATCCTTGTAAGTTCTACTACTTAGTTCATAATCATAAGCCACAAATCTGCAGTTATCACACCAACCTTTTGAGAGTTTTCCAAAATAGCAGATGACAGCTGCAGGAAGTTAACAGTACTTGGGTGAAACTACTATGTGGACCCCTCTAATTGGGGGGGACATTAGACACAGCCTGAGAGCTCTTCAGCTCCTAAATGCCAACAACTCAAACTTGATTTATTTGGTATTCATCGACACCGAAATATCAACTAGTCATTAATACACACCAAATACGATCCCAACAGTGAGCACTGGGTCCTGAGCTGGCCTGTTCAGACCTCTCTGAGGTGCTTAGAAAGGAAAGCAAAATTCAAGCTTGGGACAAGTGGACCCCTGGGAGCGTTTAACCCAGATCTCCACTGAAGTTGAGAGCTAAGAGGATATAAGTGTTAGCAAATGTGGCTAATGTTGGCCAATTCTGAGCAACAGCAGTTTGAAAAAAAAAATGGAGAAAATGGAGTATTTTACATGATTTTTTTCATTGCACAGCATGAGCTGAAATGTCTGCCTTATAATGCACTACTAAGCAGCTATAATCTTTGTTATTGTTGGAGTGTTGATCTCCGTACTCATTCTGGATCATTTAGGAGAACCCGGTAAACAGGTAAACAGTGCGAGGATACACTTCTGTGCTTCATTCGCTGGATCATCAGCCAGATCGTGTTATCTGTACAGTATCCTTCTGATCCTCGATATTAAGCAGAGACTGGGTTGTGGATTATAGTGGGTTTGTAGAGATGAAGTGAGGGGATTTGAGTTTATTCATGGACAATTATGACATGATTAACTGTGTTACATTAGTGTAATGTAATAAGTAAATTCAAGATTAAAAATGACTTTATTAAATGATACTATATCTCTATATTGAGCTATGATGCTTCGTCACTCTCCAAAATAAAACATCTCCAAAATATTAACTTCACAGGAGAAGGAGAAACCTTCTTAACTTTCAATAGAAGTCAGCGTATCTTATTTCAAGTCATTTTGCTGTAGTCAAATGTAAAAATGAAAATACACAATTTCATCCATCATTATATTTAACTACTTTCGCTTTCAGTCTTCCGCATGGAATCAAACTCTTGATCTCTTAATGGAGTTAACACTTACCAGACCAACTGCTTGCAATTACCCACCAGCATCAATTACACTAAAGTAGAAATGGACTCGGGTTTAGCAACACTCAGATTGATTCTTCATTATTATTATTATAATTATTGCCTTAATCTCCATTACTTCATCACTCTTACATCAGTACTCTACTAACTACACTGTAGCATAATGTCAGACTTAACTGGTGATACCTTTGATTTCTATCAGTAGTTTGACCCGAGGAGTCTTGGTTCCTCCTAAGGTTTCTTCCTCCAGCCTCAAGGAAGATTTTCTGTGCCACTGTCACCTTCGGCTTGCTCCCATGAAGCTTTCTGATGCCAATTCTGTAAAGCTGCTTCATGACAACATCAGCGGTATGTAAATACATTTTGATCGATTGATTGAATTAGTGAGTGGAATTCAATTGAACTACGTTTTTTGTTTTTACTACAATTCATTGTTTCATTTGATTTTAGATATATAATCCTCAATTCTTCATAGTTCTTACTCAAAATGGAGTGAATTTTCTTACAGTACATCACTGTCTGATTAGTGATGACATCACTGAGAGCCTCTAGTTATGAAAACCGATTTTAACCAATTGTATAATAGAAACATGGGCAGGAAAAGTGTGCTTGGTCATTCGCTACCAATAACCATGACTCTTTCCCATAAAACACCACAGATATGAGGTGAGGGCTTGGGTAGTTACATTTGAACAGAGGTTGGGGTAATGGAAAATGTACAGTATTATACACTATGTATTTCAGACTGGACTGATTAAAAAAATCACATTGAATAATGAATGGAATTCAGCTGGACCCTGTATTTGACCAGTACAGCAGTTTGCCTGGTCACACTGCTGGACCCTGGTCTAGACTGAAGGGAGGTGGAGGAAGTGATGCCTAAAGTAATGCCTTATAAGTCAAAAATGAAAGAATTGCAACTGAATCAATTGAATCAGACTTTGATTCATTTAAACAAACAGCTCAACAAATCATTACGGGAAAATGAATTTAACACTTGAAATTTTGATCTTTTCAACACCCAATCCAATGTAATCTGGATCTGTAAAATCACATCCCGCGCCGTTGTCCCTCACTCAGAGGTACATCAGCGTAAGGAAATAAACTGATTAAAATCGTGCATTCTGTTTTACCTCTACTTTAAAAACTTGCACCTATTAGGAGCCCAGGTCCTACACTTTTTAACAAACACATTTTCCTTTCTGTTCTGTTCATTAATGCTAACCAGTGCAAAACAAACAGCACGCGGTCAGACCCTGGTTCTGCCTTTTTGAGGAGACTCACGCTTTCAAGGCTGCTCACCTGCAGAGCTGGTTTTGCTTCGTCTACCTCCTGCTTCCTGCCAGTGGGGGAGTGTGAGGAGGGGGTGGGCTTAGCAGACTGACATCTCACCTGTCAGCCCTGCTGTTTATTTGAAGTCTTGCAAGATCCACCATACACTGAAGAGGCCTATGGCAAAACAAGCTTGTTTATTATTCCAATTGTTTACAAGCCTTCTAAACAAGTACGGATATTTTAAGCGTCCATGTGGGATCCTGGTTTTCCCAAGCTGTTCTGAGGACTGGGGGTGGAATAAGGATGGACAGATTGAAGAAAGTATGGGGGAATCCAGCTTGAGAAGAAGCACAGAGAAGAGAGGAGGAGGAAGAGGAGGACAGGAAATGCAAAAGTTTGTACAGAGTTTGAGGGTCTTGGAAATTTGAATTTTGTGATGTGTACTTGGCATAAATGTTATAAAAATATACTTAAGCTACTATTCTAATCCTAGGACTTACTTTTAGTCTTTTAAATCCATCTGCGGGGACGATTATCCACAGTTCCAACATCCAGACTTACGAGTTGCATTTTACCAGATTCCCAGAAGCAATCCCAAACACACTCAGTGATGCAGAGGCCTGGGCTCTGGGGCTTTGGGCAGTGCACTGTTCTGAGACGACTGGAACCTCTTTGTGTTTATTTCCTTTTCAGATAGTGTTGGGTTGTCTTCTGAAAGTGAACAGGGGCAGTTGGGAATGTGTTCAGATCTGAAGTGGAGCTTTGTTTTGTCCTTTCTCTGAAAGATGAAATCTTTAAAGCAAAACTAGGTAATGTTTTTAGCTTAAAATTACAGCTTCAAAAACATTGTGATTTTTCACTGACCTGTAATAGGGGAATAGAGCCTCTGTCACAGCTACTCCTAGGCTCAGCACTACAGAAACTGTACTATGTAACTTTTAGAGAAGGGTATGACATCACTCCCTCCCACCCCTCCCCCTTGATTTCAGGAGAGTGCTATAAGTGAATTACACTCTGCAGCTAGGGGGAGCCCAGGAGCAGAAATGCCCAATTTTCCCTAGTGTTGCTTTAAGGAGTCCCACTTTCACAATAACTCCCATTTATTTTCCTGATCTCTCCTGCGTTTGATCTCGTTTTCTGTTGTGATATTGTGCTCGCCAGCAGAAGGGAAGTTCAGACAGCCTTCCGAGTTTGATCGTGAAGAAGGGCAGCCAAGTCCCACCAGTCCATTCACACTGCTGGTAGTTAATGGAGGAAAAGACAAATTAGGAGCACTAATGTGGCGTCGCGAGAGGAATCGAGGCCCCCCCAAAAAAACTGAGCTGAGCGAAGGTCAAGCAGACGGCAAGAAATAGGAGTGGAAAAACTTGTTTTTCTGCAGATTTCCACACCCTCAGAGTCCATCAGACAGAGGATCTGTCTGGAAAAGGTCAGACGGCAGGTTCTGATGTTTGTGTTTAATTGCCCCGTGCCTCAGGCGTGTACACACACTTCAGTTCTCAGTTCATCTCCCCGTGAGGCTTTCACTTCTTCCAAATATCGCTCCCTCCCAACTTCGCCCAGAACACACACTCACACACACACACTGTGCACTCACAATGAGTAAGTAAACATTGCTTTTCAAGCCGCCCGGCTGCCTGATTGCGGATTTAATCTCTCCGAGCCGAGAACTAATGCATGTTTTTCCACAGCGGCGGAAGGAGTGCGTTCCCGCGCTCAATGAAAACACAGAGATGAAGTTCTTACGGAGAGGGACGGGGGGGAGGGGGAGAGCCGCTGATGGGAAGATCACCCCCTCGTAGGCAACGCTAGGCGAATATTGAAACCGGATTAGAGAGAGGCGGCGTACAATTTCCCTGATTATTGTTCCAGCCTGCCACTTCAGGAGCTGCTCTCTTCTGCCTGCACCTTCCTCTCTCTTCCTCTTCATTTCCCCCTCGTTCTTGCCTTATAATCTAATCTTACCTCTTTCACACACTCGAGCATGACATGTGGAGTGAAAAAGACGATTATGAATTGTTGTGATTAGGAATTACAGGCCCGACCTGCTCTCCTCGTGCAAATTGGTCATGCAAGGCACGGATTACGCCTTTAAGAGTTTAGCTGCCATGCGCTAAACAGAGGGGGAAGACTGGGGCTTTAAGAGGGGGCTTCTCAGAGGAAAAGGGGAAAAGCTGGGGGTTCTGTGTTTGAACCATGCTGCAGTATATGCACGTATGCTCTATAGTGTACACACTCAGCACTGCCATGTTTTGTGCTGGTGCGAGTTGGAGTCCACCAACCAAAAATATCCAGAAGATCGCATCCTTTGTCCACTAATGAAGGACTGGAGGAAGACCAACACAAACTGTGCAGCGACAGATGAGCCACTGTCTCTGACTTTACATCTACAAGGTGGCCAAACGAGGGAGGAGTGTCTCACAGTGGACACAGTGTTGATCACTGCTGTGTCTGATCCACTCGAGTCAGCCGACTCGACTACCACCACAAAGTCAGCGTCACTGCAGCACTGAGAATGATCCACCACCACATCGCACTTGCTCTGTTGATGCTCTGAAGGTTCTGACCATGGAAGGACAGGGTGTTAGGGGGTTAAAGTATGCAGAGCAACAGGTGAACTACAGTCTATAATTGTAAAAGTATGTGGTCAGTGGAGATAAAATCATTTGTTAAGTAATGGCTAATACGTGTTTTATTTATTTATTTATTTAAATAAGTTATATTTTAAAGACAGTTGAGTATTAAAGCAACTATTTTTCAGTTATGCACCAACTCCCAGGAGTTGGCGTGATGATATTATTGAATTGTCTTCTGCTCATTAGCCAGTAATAATTACTGCAAGCCAAGCAGGATGTCAGTATTTGTTTAACACCTCAGTTTAACAAAAACATGTCTGTGCTGTGAACTTGAAATGTGGAGTCTAAATTATCCGCAGCTTGTACTCTGTAAGCTTGTTTAAAGCCAACACACCTGGCACACCAGGAAACAGAAGGTTTCCTCAAAGCTCATTTCAGGTTTTAGGGAGGCTGAGTGAAAGCAAAGCAGCAGGCTGTTGAAGAAGATGAAGAACAGAATCTGGATGTTGCGGCGGTGTTGGAAGCTGAATGTTCTGACATTGTGTTCAAGTCCCACTGGTGGGACCATTCTGTCTGGAGACAAGCCCAGCACATCCCACCAGTGAGAGTCAGCAAAGGGTTAATTCACAAAGCTGATAAAGATAGAAAAAATGACCCTGGTGTTTATTTAAAAAAATACTAGTAAATTAAATTAAACAACATGGCTGTGTTCTAATGTTCAAAGGCTCTTTCCAGAAGAGTGCAGTGAACTACTGGAAGCTCTGCAGGCAACAGAACTGGGCAAGAGGTGATCTCCTGCAATCGTGTTGCACTTCAATAATATTGTGCTGCAGTTTGGCAAATAAAAGGTGGTGGAGCTTTACGTATCTCAGAAAGGTCTTCCAAGTCAGTTTCAAAAGTAAAACAAAATAAAGCAATTAATGCAATTCTGAAAGCAGTGCAAAATGATCTGATCAACCCTCAGTCGTAGACGTAATGACCTTAACTTACAGCTTATAAGTCCCACTAAAGAACAAGACTAGTCCGACAGCGAGTCCTCGACTGTGGATGATGAATGGAGGATCCAGGGGGAGGCGGGCTTTTATATGCAAACGATGGCGTGTAATAATTTTCTCGCACAGAGTCTCAAGGTGAAGCTGGATTTCTGATCAAGGTTGCTGCAACTCTCAGCATTGGGACTTTATTTTGAGTCCAGATGAATCACAGAGAGTGCCGAGTGCGAGGAGGAGAGCAGTGCGTCATCTTTGTAATTCTTGGGGGTGGATACCTTAGACAGTCACTTGATTAAATCCAGCCCAAACTCACAGCAATTAACACAAAGCAAAGTGCATGCTTAAAGAAACACTATGTAGTATTTTTACCTAAAAATGACATTGTGAGACTTCTCCGATCTCCCCTTACACCCCACCCCTCAAAATTCTCCTGGGGCCACCTTCTTTAAAAAACCTAGCCATACAACTTCAGAAGCTTGGGGCAGAAATCTCACAAGAACTGTGTAACACTTTACAGCACATAGCTCATGAGTGTTTACCTTGCTACAAAAAGAATCGAGCTTGGTTTTCCTGGCAGAGGAATGACATTATGCCAGAGGCTGGAGCAAGGATGAGAAAGAGAGCGTGAGGGTGGCTAGTCCAGGGTTAATTCTGGACTGACTTTACTCAGAATGAGTTGAAACAGACATGATGACACAAAAGTAAACGACTTGGTTTGTAACTTCATGTGTAGCTGTGCTAATGATAAGGTTTGTTCATGAAAGTGTAATAATCCGGTTTTTGAGAGTGAGCCAGGGTTTGTCGCTGCTAACTTTTGCTGGATTAGCTCACATTTTAGTGTTAGACAATGATTCTTGAAATAAGAGCTTTTCTCTGGTTGCTATGTGGACGAAATGACTAGAGTTACACTTTGTCGGAACCCATGCTTTGTTGAGGACAGCATTATAATCAGGTCTTTGAGAGTTACTGATGAACGAGGGACAGTGCTAGCATCAGATAACATTAGCTGGAGTAGTTCACTTTTTAATATTAGACATTCTGGTATTAAGTGCTGTTCTGTCAGTTGCTGTGGCTATAACAGCTAGAGAAGCCCCGAAGTTACACTTTATGGTTGTAATAACATGGTCCAGTGTTTATTTTTTTATTGAGCAATATGTGGGTTTGAGGTAGTGTGTGAGTGTATCACTAGAGTCCCTGATAGCCATTTGTGATCATTGTGAATATTCCTTAGCTCAGAAGGTCTGTGTGTGAGTGACTTGATTTCATGACTGTAAATGTGAATTACACTCAGCAACAGGTAGGGGGAGCTCTGGAGTAAAAAAGGCAATTCTTAAAGTTGGACAAACTCTCCTTTGTTTTCCCAGGTAGAGGTGTTAAATACTGTTACCCAGCATGCATCTACAAGTATAAACTGGGCAGTGATATCTACAGACAGCAGAAAGCACCTTCTTACAGACAGCACACTTTTTGTAAGTACCACAGTAATTATTATGTTGATTTCAGGAAACACTGTAAAACTTGCACTTAGCATGCCTCACTAATTTCCCTCTTTAAATGCTACATGTCTGCACCAACCCAATAAATGCTACAATACATTTTGTGCCCCATTTTGACCTTTAAATACAGCAAGTTAATCTGTGTAGTCTGACCTTATGTGAAAATGGTAACATTTGCTGTGTGCAGTCAATGTTGATATTTACATACTAAAATGTACCGTTTCACATCACTACGCCTGCTCAGTCATAATGTGAACATAGGCTAAAAATTTTACATTTTATAATGAGCACATCATACTGACATAACTGTCAATGGGAAATCTAGGCAAACCTGCCTCCAACATGGTCCCCGCAGATCCTTAAAAAGATTTAAATAAAATATCATTTTTTAAATTATTAGCTTAAAACTCATTGAATTTTGGTCATTTTCAAAGAATGGCATTAAATTTCATCTGGGCGAAATGAAAGAAAGATATCAATGTCTGGAGAGACTACTTTTCATGCTATTTCACCAGCACACATCCCTGTTTAACCAGACTGTTAAAAAAAAAGTGTCCCTATAGCACAGGCATCACACACTATTTAGGGGGTAGTGATTTCCCTGTAGGACTATATGCATGTCGTAGAAATAGACGAGGAAGTGTTTCAGAGCGACTATTTCAGACATGAATTGTGGCAAGAATAGGCAAATGCTGGTTTAACGATAACTGGCTCGAGGATGAAAAGTATAGCGTCTGCTTGCAAAAAACAATGTAGTGCGAAGTGCAGACTCTTTTTTAACAAATTGGGGACAATGGGCTGTAAACCCCTTGATGCACATATGAAAGGGGAGAAGCACAAGCACTATGCCGACAGTCAGACAACAGTTGTCCCCTTTCAGATGTTTGTGGCACTTGCATCTACTGCAAATGGAAACACTAACATTACGCCTGCTTTGTTGTCTTCTGGACCCCGTAAAAGTAATGCCTTCAGTACATTCTCCCAAACTTCTTCACTGAAGGCCGAAATGCCGTCTTCGGGGCAATGTTCCCTGACATGGAATGTTGACAAACATTTAGTTGTGGCAGGGACAAAACAGCTTATCTTGCTCAATTTGGACTTGCTCCGTACATAAAAAGGGAGCTTCTGTCAAGTGTGAATCAAGGCAGCATTGTCGTCATGTTTGACGAAGGCCTGAACAGGACCACCAAAAGAGAACAACTGGATTTGCGTGTCAAGTATTGGGCAAATGACGAGAATGGTTCTCGAGTGGTTCTGGGATCACAGTTTATGGGTCACTCCACTGCTGAAGACTTACTGGAGAACTTTAAGGTAAGCCATTCAACAACCTATGATTTAAAATGTCAGTGTTTAAATGAGATGATAATATTTATTGGCAAACAATTTTGCAATAGTTGGTTTTGGTTTAGGACCTCTAGTGGATAAATGTGACCTTTAGCGACTAAGATGCATAAGCAACCCAGCTTTCCTACCATGATGTTGGACTTAAGCCAGCTGGATATTAATTGAACAGTATATTCCTAGTTATTTTGAATGTTTCCATGTTCTTGAATCCTTGAGTATGCTTATAATTTAGACGTTTTTATTGTCACCTGCATAGAAATACTGTGTGTACTGTGAGGGGGTGTCTGCTGGTAGGCAGGGTGTGTGTGTGGCATGAGGCTATGCTTTTATATAAGTTTGTTATCTTCAAGAAAACTGAACGTTACTTTGTTTAAATATTTGAAATACATATTTTAATAAAGTGTTCTTGATATAATTGCTTTAAGAATAAGTTGGATTTTTTATAATGTTTGTTTTTTATTATAATTTCAGGAATGTTCAAAGGAACTTAATCACAGGAATACGCCCTCCTTGTCAATGGATGGACGCTCTGTTAATTGGACATTTGTGGAACTCCTGCAGAAAGAGCATGCTGAGCAATTGGCTGGGACACAAATTCAAATTGTCGGAAGCTGTCTACATACCCTTCATAATGTGTTTAACAGTAGTTTTGAAGTGTGGTTGGTGGAAAAAGTGCTGAAAGCATTGCATTGTCTCTTTCACTGTGCATCAGCCAGAAGAAAAGACTTCACTTATGCAACATCATCCTCAACATTCCCCTTGCCTTTCTGTGGCCATAGGTGGTTGGAAAATTTGCCAGCTGTTGAACAAGCATTACAAGTCTGGCCCTCAACTGTGAAATATGTGGACCTTGTGAAGTCAAAGAAGCTGAAGAACCAAGGGACGACATCATTAGACAGCATTTGTGAAGCCCAAATGGATCCCCTTCTGCTGGTCAAATTTCATTTTTTCATGGCCATATCACAAGCCTTTTAACCATTTCTGGCTAAATATCAGACAGATGTTCCCATGATGCTCTTCCTTTGGGAGGACTTGGAAATTTTGATCCAGGTATTTGTTCACAACAACAGTAACTAAGCTGTCAAATACTTAAAAATGAGCTGAATTTAATTTTATAATCAGAATCTCCTAAAAGATTTATCAAGCAAGATGCCATGCCTCTCACTCCAAATAAACTAGTCAGTCTTGATGTCACAGATCAAAAACTCTGGCTCAGTCCAAAGGAAGTGGACATTGGAATGGGTGCAGCAGCTGTCATCAAGGTGGGACTTCCTGTAAATTCATTGATATCTTTTAGATACAACTGTGTGGATAACTTGTGAGCTTTTTTGATATGTACAGTTGAGGCAATTTTTAACATTCTGCTTAATGTTTGGAGAGTTCCTGGAAATTTGACAAGCCATGTTTATTTTTGTCAGGTCTGTCAGGGGCCAAAGAGTAAGTGATCTTGGTAAGGGTAAGTAAGGGTCTGGATAAGTGCCCTCTGAAGTATTCCATCGTGCACAATATGTTGTGTTTGGACCCAAAGAAAATGCACTCAAACCCAGATGACTGACTGCAGAAAATAAAAGCATTTTGGAAATCATAAAATATTTCTGCTGTTGCACTTGGCACCATTACTATTGTGGACAACCAAGGAAATCAACACAATTTCCACATGAATGATAATATGATCAAATATGTGTTTACAATAGACACACTAGCTGCACAAATCTTGAAATATAATAAAGCTGTAGTCTCCTCAAATGGTACCAGACTTGCATCATTAAAGCTTGTGAAGGACGAAAGCCATTCATCTGAAGAAATCCAACCTGAATTCTCCTTAGTGTCAGATGAAGTGTAAGATGCTCTTATTAAGTGTCTTATTAAAATAAGACACTTATTTTACAAATATTACCTTATACTTATTTACATATATACTTTATTTTCATATATAGTACAGATTTGACCTATTTTTATTCCTGCTCTTATTCACAGTTACCAGTGAATCTTTGTCACGGTTGAGTGGGAGGACAGAGGCGGAGGTAGATGCAAGTAATCTTTCATTAACACAAACAAAACACAACATATTCTCTGAAAGTAAACACTGATAGGAAGAGGAATACACAAACTGGAGTACAAAGAACTAAACAGGACAGGAACAAACCAAAAACAACCACAGACTGATGTAGACATACGTAAAACACTAACACACAAGACCAGACAAAGGAGTAGTGAGAACAAGGGGTCTAAATACACAGGAGCACAAAGAAGGAACACCTGGGAAGGATAATGAGGGGGATGACTACAAAGGAGACACAGGTGGAAACACTAATGACAAGGCGGGACTAAGGCAAAGACAAGGGAGACAAAGACAAAGACAAAAGAAGCACATGACAGACAAGGAAACAAAAACAGAGCAGTGTGACAATCTTTGACTAACTTTTCGTAAAAGTTATAGCATGCTGGCTCTTTTTAAGATTTTATTTTATGACAGATTTTGTAATTTTATATTAACATTTTTTGTCATGTACAATTTCCAAAGATCGCTTTACCTTTTGTCCAGTGGCCTCTGAGAAGCAAAAGACTGTATGTGTGTGTAGGATTTGGGGGTCTGAAAAATATTCTCATATACAAAAAGGAGCACACCAGAAAATGCTTGGGAACAAGTGCCGTACATTGAGCCCATTTTATTGTTCTTAGAGATTAAATTAGACCAGAGACCTGGTTGTTGAGCTTTGATGATTGACCACAATTGACAAACTTATGTTACCCTGCACATTTCAGGATGTCCACAGACCACAGCTCTTCAGACATCAAAGAAAATGACTTTAGGTCTCAGGAAATAAACAGTTATATCAGCTCATACAATAAGAATGTCCATAAATCAATTCATATCACAATCATAAGCATAAAAATCATATTTATTAAATATTATACCACAGTTAGATCCGACCAAATATGATTGGCTGAGAGACCTTCCAGGAGTGCCAATATTACGCGATAATGGCACTGACCAAAGCTCTTCAGGTATCACTCCGTAAAATACATGTAACCTAGCAACAGCACCAGCGCTTACAATCAGAGATGTGCCTGGACTTTTTCACCCAACGGCGATCTGGTTCATTTTCCTTTCATGTACATTATTTTGAACAGAGTAAAGTGTTATGGCGCAGTGGACCGTTATCTTCTTTCTAATTTGTAAACATAAGAAAATTGTAAAAAAAGTAATTGGCCACGTCTGTGGTTTCTGTGATGCACATCTTTTTTCTCCACTGCTCTCGCTCACCAGCTCAGCAACACAGCTCTGGAGCAATACTCCAAAATACTCATGTTTAACTCAAACAGAGAGAACTCAGTATCGTTTAGTGTGTGGTATATATCACTACGATCTGAATCCGCTGTAAACAATGGTTAAACCATGGCGTTTTATTGACTTGATGTGGTTATCTCTGCTTCTGTCCTGATTTAGACAGAGAGCAGCTCTGAATAATGTAGCCTTGTTTCCCAACAAACCTGGTGTGAACACGGACCGGCTCCTGGAAAGAACCAAAATTCAGAAATCCATGACATCGCACAAGTTAAAGATCCAGAGTTAGTTGAAAAGAGCAAAAGGAATGTGTGACAGAATGGAACTAATCTACGGAAGGTTTTTAAAAAACAATCAATTTCACTATTTCTTTTTATCTAAAAACTAATAATAAATGGTGATAACGAACTGTGGTATAATTGCAATAATACACTTGAGGTTTGTGCCATAACATTTGATATTGGCACTGGTGTACTGATCCTACAACCGCAGCACACCAGTGCCGAAATCTCACGTTATAGCACAAACCCTGAGTGTATTTAATAGTAATACTTCACTAAGGATAAATGGCTTTGGACAAAAATATGTCAGGTAAAGTTACCAGAGGCACCAAAAATACACGTGTCTAAAAACACATGACTTGCTGATGATTTGCTATTCGATGCATTGCTGTTTGGATGAACAAATGAGTTGATCACAGTAGTTTACTACAGTAAACAACACATTGGTTTAGAATACTATACATTACCTTAGATGTTATGAAAACCCCTACATCCATTTCCAGCTTAAGAACCCCATTAAACTTATTGGAAATAAGTGTGCAAAAGCTATGTACAATTCTAAAGCACAACCAATCCCAGGTTAATCATTTACCAAAGATAGTTTTCTGTCAGATTAACCAAATGAGAGTATTCCATTACTGTCACAAGCTGGATTTGTCTATTTAACCCCTCTCCACAGCGCTCAGAGTAGCTGCTATTTCTGCTGTTTGCATTTCTATTTTGTCTTTTAATGGTGTGATGTGTGGCTGATGTTGTGCATGTGTTTATCTTAGGACCAGGTGGTTAAAAAAATCCTGACATTTGTTGGAGTTTATTTTGTTTGTGTGTCAGGTTTGTTTAGTGTGGTGAGTAAGAAACAATCATTTTGAGCAAAACCCCACATGATTTGGAATAAAGAAAACCCAAAACAATACCTATTGGCCATTGTTCTGATTTAGTGACACTGCTTGCTTGTCCATTGTTGGCAGAAATGGAGAATGCTTTGTTTTAACATGAGCATCCATTTAAACTGAAAAAAAAAATGCAGCCTAGAAACAGAAGAATGTCTTGAGTCACTGTTTATTTTAACAGTAGAGGACTTACCCATAATGCCCCATATGTGTTGTTTGGCTGCAAGGGGTCATTAAACATATCAATTGCATTTATCATGACTTACAGGAATCAGCTCTGATTGCTCCAAGCTTCCGTCCATCAGGGCAGCAAGCTTAGTGCATATTTTCTACAATGATAAGAGACATGGCACATAAAGAAAGCTCTGATCCTGCTCTGATGGATTTTATTCTGCACAGTGTGAACATGAACATACCAGGACTCCTCTATCAGCAGATTTACACCATGAGAAAGTGCAGACTTCAGGAAGGCCGCTAGGCTTAAGGAAAGATGTTAAACAGGACAAAATTAATGTTCAGCAAAGTTTATTCTGGGCCTAGATGCTGTAGTATTGCATTGACCTTCACCATTTTTATAAATGTTTTTAAATATATATAACAGGTTTTCCCTGCATTAGTTCCAGTTTAAACGTTTGTTTCTGTTATCTACACAATGGTTAATCACAGGGGTCACTAATAGCTGGACCTCTGTCCATGTCAGACCTGGACCTATAATTGGTGTAGCTTTTCTAGACATTAGGGTACATGTTTGGCCATCCAGGAAACTCCCAAACCATGTGTAACGTGTTGGTTACTCTTCTGTCAGATCTGTGCATTATGATGATCGCTGAGACATGATTGAAAGACACGCACAG
Source organism: Hoplias malabaricus (assembly GCF_029633855.1). NCBI lineage: Eukaryota > Metazoa > Chordata > Actinopteri > Characiformes > Erythrinidae > Hoplias > Hoplias malabaricus. Next base: position 5,933,431 of record NC_089807.1, on the reverse strand, counting down.
GATCGGGCACAAGAAACAGCTGATCCAATCAGCTTCCTGGTTAAGGATAAAGCCCTGCCTTCTTGCAAAAAGAGCCAATCAGCTTCTTAGTTGTCCAGCAAGCGTTATAGTGACCAGGGCCACTGTCAAGTATCTTCATCCACCGCAGTAAAAGAACCATGATTACAAGACAAGTCATTAGGCCTTTTATCCTAATATGCATTTTTTTTCTTTTTTACATTTTACTTGAAATAAAATCAAATAAAAAACATTTATTTAGAGCAGTGGTTCTTAAACTGTTACAGGTACCACTGGTGGTACGTGAAGCAGCAAAAGGTGGTACGACAGATGACTTAAAAACATTTGTTACTTAAAAAACCGATAACTGAATTATTAACTGAAAATGTAGTTTTCCCATGTTTCGTAGTTTTCATAATTATGCTTTAATAAAAAGTCGTCTCCAGGCCCGGTGCTACTTCAACGTATAACCTATAAAAACACATAACTGATATTAAATCGACTTCAGTTCTCATATTTATTTCAAAACTCATCCCCATCAATTTTACATGTTCTCATAAATGCATAATTGTGTTCAGTTTAGGCCTAGTATTTGTATTTTATAGTTCAATACAGTAATAAATATACAGTGGAACCTCTACCTATGAACTTGATCCGTTCCGTGACATGGTTTGTAAGTGGAAAAGTTAGTTTCTCGAGTCAATTTTCCACATTTAAAATAATGGAAAAGCAATTAATGTGTTCCAGCCCACACCCCGAAAGTCACCCTTTTTGCACTGATATATGTTTCAAATTAGTTAAAAAAAATACTAAATACTAAAAAGCATTACTAAAAAAAAAAAAATACAGTGGTAACAGTAATAAAAAATAAATAATAAAGTTGTAAGTGGTTACACATCGCTACCTTGAAGACGTGACGACTGGCTGGAGCAGTAACACAGGCACTGGCTGTATGACGGGAGGTGGGGGGTGGGTGGAATAACGGAGAGTAGGTGGTGAATGTGGGGAGACGAAGCGTAGATACGGCTTAACTTAGCACAAATTTCAATGTCTGCTATTTACACTAATGCTAAATTGCTAAAGCTACAATTTGACAAACTTAAAAGCTTTAGCAATTTAGCATTAGTGTAAATAGCAGACATTGAAATTTGTGCTAAGTTAAGCCGTATCTAGTGAAACTCAATATATAGATCCATCACAGAGAGTTGAGCATGCGCCAAACAAAATCAGGCAGCGGCGCAAATCGGGTAGCGACAAGGGGGTATAAATACACAGCACAAGCAAGGAACATCTGGGAAGGACAACAAAGGGCACAATCGAGAGACACTAATGACAAGGCAGGACTAAAGTGTGGCTAAGGCGAAGGAAAGGGAGGAAACTGGAACAAAAAAAAACAGAGCAAAGAGCTAAAGAAGCACATGGCAGACAAGGAAACAAAAACAGAGCAGGAACTCACGGAACAGGGCAAAAGTGTGACATGAGACTTATCACAGGAGGTCGCATAGATGGTACTTGGAAGTTTTGGTTTGATAATGAGTGGTACTTCTAAAATATTTGAGAACCATTGAATAGAGAATGGGTGGCACGGTGGCGCAGCAGGTAGTGTCGCAGTTACACAGCTCCAGGGACCTGGAGGTTGTGGGTTCGATTCCCGCTCGGAGTGACTGTCTGTGAGGAGTGTGGTGTGTTCTCTCTGTGTCTGCGTGGGTTTCCTCCGGGTGACTGTCTGTGAGGAGTGTGGTGTGTTCTCCCTGTGTCTGCGTGGGTTTCCTCCGGGTGACTGTCTGTGAGGAATGTGGTGTGTTCTCCCTGTGTCTGCGTGGGTTTCCTCCTGGTGACTGTCTGTGAGGAGTGTGGTGTGTTCTCCCTGTGTCTGCGTGGGTTTCCTGCGGGTGTCTGTCTGTGAGGAGTGTGGTGTGTTCTCTCTGTGTCTGTTTTCTCCGGGTGACTGTCTGTGAGGAGAGTGGTGTGTTCTCCCTGTGTCTGCGTGGGTTTCCTCCGGGTGACTGTCTGTGAGGAGTGTGGTGTGTTCTCCCTGTGTCTGTGTGGGTTTCCTCCGGGTGACTGTCTGTGAGGAGTGTGGTGTGTTCTCTCTGTGTCTGCGTGGGTTTCCTCCGGGTGACTGTCTGTGAGGAGTGTGGGTTTATTTCGGGTGTTCCGGTTTCTTCCCACAATCCAAAAACACATGTTGGTAGGTGGATTGGCAACTCAAATGTGTCCGTAGGTGTGAGTGTGTGTGTGAATGTGTGAGTGAAGGACTGGCGCCCCCTCCAGGGTGTATTCCCGCCTTGCACCCAATGATTCCAGGTAGGCTCTGGACCCACCGCGACCCTGAACTGGATAAGGGTTACAGATAATGAATGAATAGAGAATTTGTTGTTTATAATTAGTTCCATTTTGTGTATGAGGTGACATTTTTGCAATGTTTTTACCATTTGATTTGATATTATTTTGTTAACTACATAAAATGTTGGTAAAACTATGAGGTTACTTCAGTAAACAGGACATGGCACTGATTCAAGTGAGATATGATGTTTCTGGATGTTGGCTTGAGGACATTTTCCCTAACTGGACCTTAGTTCATTTTAATTAGATACCCCTGCATTAGAGGACCCTGACATTGTCAGTGAACAGTGAGAGTCACAGAGCCACGTCACATCAGGTGAGATTTACTTGCAGGAGATATTCGTGATTCATATTTGCCTTTACTGCCATGTGCATGTGTGGGTGTGTTTGTGTACAGGAGTGTGTGTGTGTGTGTGTGTGTGTGTGTGTGTGGGGCGGGGGGTCCGTGTGTCACCATTGCTGAGATGCACCTCGCTCTCCTCTTTCCCTGCTGCCACTTCTGCTGCTCCACTGTAATGACGAATGTGTGAGCAATCCCTCGTTCCACACCTCCGCCAAGAATATTCCTCCTCCTCCTCCTCCTCCATCATCCTCTTCCCTCTCTTCCAGGCATGTCCCAGCACTGCAGTAATCCCTCACCAATCTCTACACACTTCCTGAAATAACCTGCTTCTGAGAGAGAGAGAGAGAGAGAGAGAGAGAGAGAGAGAGAGAGAGAGGAGGGAGGGAGAAAGAGTGATGGAGAGGGAGAGTGTTATCCATGTTAGTTGCTCTGTATGTGGCTCGTCAGGTCTGAACTCGTTAGCGGTCTCTCGTCCATTGTGCCATTATTCGGATTAAAGCTGCACTGCACACAGACACCTTCCTCTCGGCACTGACCCGTGATTCCTGACTGTGATGTGCCTTCACACTCAAAACCTAATCACCAAACCACCCAGGTGGTATCCAAGCGCCTGTTTTCTTTCTGGTCCTCTTCCTGTGCCTGAGATATACATGTTACATGGCCAGCATTAGTGGATATGTGAGTCTTGAATGAAGATATTTGCATTGTGTTATTGTGTTACTATAGCAACAGCTTCTGCTCTGGGAAGGCTTTACACTGGATATTGGAACATTTCTGTGAGGATTTGATGGTAGCCGAACCATCAAAACACTACTCCGATAATCCCAGAGATGCTGGATGGTGGTCAATCACTGCAGAGATCCACTGCTCCACAGCTCACTGGGTATGATAAGTGGTTTCCTACCCTCCTCCAAAAGTTACATAGTGCAGTTTCTGCAGTGCTGATCCGTATTACAGGTCGAGGGCGCATCACAAATATTGTGAAGCTATAATTGTAATGTAAAAGGTGTTTCTTTAAACAAATACTGAACTCATAGGGAGCCTTAACCTGCCAAAACACACATTTCCTTAGTGTCTGATTTCCTTAGAATGTTCCTTGCTGTGGTTCCTGGTGCGGCGTCTTGTAAAGCAGTACCCCGCTGTTCCTACTGTGGCGTTTTACTTCATTTTGTTGCACAGACTGTTCAGATACTCGTCAAATATAATAGCACACCTGGGGAGGAGCAGCTCCGCACTCAGCTCTGTCCCCCCATGCCCTGGGCTTAGCGCTGGGACTCAGCTGGAAAGGGCAGGCGGCTGTGATCTGACCGAATTGAGGAGATGCCACCCTGGGAGGAGAAGTGGACCGAACAGGTGTTGGTGTCCTCTGCCGGTGCTACTCTTGAGATGGGAGATGTGTGGCATTCTAGCTCACGCCCTGTCACTATACATTCACGTTTATAGCGCTTTAACTCTCCAGGACCACAGGTGTTCCTCTGCCAGGTGGGATAGGGGTGTGAACACAATTGTAGTAATTAAACTACAATATACTTGAACTAGCACTGGATTGCAGATTCCCGTACGAATACCTATTAATAATATTGTATTAGAAATATATAATGCTCTGTGCGTAGTGCACTACACAGGAAGTATGGAGTGATTTGGGATTAACACTCATGCACGGTGGTGTTTTGAAGCCTCTCTTTAAGAGGTACTATGGCCCCCTATTGGTCTGGCATGATAATTCAGTTTTTGTATTCGTCTGGATGGGGATATTTTTAAAAGTCGGAGAGAGGAATATCTTTGTTTAAAAAAAATAAATAAATAAACATATCTGTATGGGCGAGGTCTGAGATTTAGAGATCAGGGTAAGGGCTCCGGTTAATGGGGAGGGGTGGGAGCTCCCCTTCATTCAACTAGTCTTCAGTGTCTTTCTGAAGTTGGGGCATGCTGCAAAAAATGCAAGTGAAAACTGAAAATCCAGGATATGACCCACGACCCCAATTATCCACTTATAAAAGCCGAGCTTCCCTGCTATATTCTCCCACCGCATTTCCTCTCACAATAACCATCAAACACAAGTTACTCAATCTTCAGGAGCTACTTCTGAGAAGATAACATATAGGCCAATTCATCTATGTCCATCCAATTAGCAAACAATGGCACCCAAATATTTTCATATATCTATGTTATGATATTTTATATTGCTTATTGTTTTTTACTATCACTAAACACTGGTGGCATTGTTTGGCTAAATCTACACAAAATGTTATGAACCTGACGAGGAATCACAGAAATAGTGCTATAAACTGTTGTTGGTGAACTTTAGACAGAACACACTCATGCAGCTTCTAACCTTTTGAAGCTTAGAGTTAGGTTTGTAATTAGAGTCAGGGTTATGAAGAAGTTAGATAGGGTCCCGATTATGGTACTTTTACTGCTGTGTCAGACATTTACCTGGAGGGCACACTATAATGTTGTACACATTGTACACATCCTGGAAAAGTGTGTATGAGTTCATTAATTCATGTAGGCATTCGCAATTTTCAGTTACACAATTTTCCAACTGCTCAGTGCTGTAGATGGTGAAATACCTAAAATACTGCAACCACTTATTGCACTTTAACTGCTGGAGAATTCACTGAGCCAAGTCTTGCCAAAGTTTCAACACCTTATTTTTATACGAGAGAGTTTAGGTAGGATCCCTTATTAAGTATTACGTTTACAAAAAGCATGTGTGTGTAGTGTATTATTGTTATTTAAAGTTGAATAGTCATATCATCAAAAGAAAATAAAAACACATTTAGTTTTATTCAGCACTGCATTCGTTAGTTGTTCCATCAAGAAAAATTGCTGCGAATGAATTGATTTGTTCTGTTCTTTCAGAAAATATCGTATCCAAAAGTAAGTGTGAGTTTTGTTTTGGCCGATTAAAAATGTTGCTTTGTGAAAGTAGCATATTAATTTAATCATTTTTGTTGAATAAAATGACAATGGTCATATTAAACACTAAGCAACAGTCACCATTAAATGGCAAAAAAGTGGGATAATGTTTGAGTTTAGAATTACAATTATACATTACACAAAAATGCTTTAAAATTTAAACCAAATCCTACACTACTCCAATGGACAGCTGGCTCCCATAGAGCTCTCTTCATCCAAGTCAAAAAACGTTATCCCAAACTACTGAGCATGTGGTTAGAATATTGTCATAAATGACCAGGGAGATGAGAGTCTTCACAGGTCATCAGTACGGGTCACTCGAATACGTTTGTGTCAGCATTTAGTGAGGGGCAGATCACTGCAGAGGTTTAGTGGTTTCTAAGCTCCAACAAACCCAATCTAGCTTGAGAAGAGCTTGACAATCAGCTAATGAGCTGAATCAGGGAAAACGCTAAGCTTTGCGAATGCTGCGTTTAATCTTTTTCCATTCTCTAACACACTCAACTCAAGCGTGGGATGATTATCCGATGAGTTTGGCCAGGTGTGCGACAAGACCATTAAAAAAAAAAAAAAAAAAAAAAAAAACTCCAGTGAAATAATGGATCTTCTCCGTGGTGACTGGGTGTGTGTCGGATGTCATGAATCTTCGTACCACCCGGACATCAAATAAAACACCTGAAAGATTTTAAATCATCCACCACTTGGATATAGAGTTTAAACATGGAGGCTAAAATACCCAGAGGCATCTCACTTCTTACAGTGGTGTCTTAAAATGAAAATCCCTCATTTAGATGGATCTAAAAGCACTGTCCACTCAGTGTCCACTCGGCACTGAGGGTCTCCCACTGCCCACCACTGATGAGTTTCATTCAGACAGTGATTATGCTTTCTATCAATGTGCAATTTACATATATAAAATATTTTTTTAAGTTTTATAAGTTTTATAATTACAGGGTGTTGTCCCTCTGTTGGTCTTTCACCCTATTCTTCAATCAAGGTATGATCTGGGTGGGGGACCATGCTCAACACTGCTGAAGTGGTACTGATGTGGTGGTGATGTTACTGTGTGTTGAGCTGGTACGTGTGGATCAGATACAGCAGTCTGGAAGAGTTTATAACTGTAGATGCTGATAAAAATGGACCAAGAATGTAGAACGAAAGAGGTGTAAAAGAGATGTCGTATAGCTCTAATTGGCCTCATTACAGTCTTTCGCAGTCTGAATGTATTTGTGTTGCCCGTGCTGTCAGAACTGAATATGTCATTATTAGCTGGATTTAAAGTTTTGAAATATTATTATTATTATTTTCTTTATTTCACAAAAATAAAAGCAGACCCATCATATTTTTTTTTCTTAAATAGCAGTTGTGAATGCTGGTTAAGCGTTTCCTGCTGTACTTGCAAACTCAGCCTGTTCCTCGTAGCCTTGGGCTAAGTTTAGGCAGTCTAATCATTTTTCCCCATATTCGGACATGGAAACAGACCTTTTCACTTTCAGTGTGTACCATGTTTGAGAGATTTTTGCCACTTCCCAAACTCAAGGAATGTACTAATATATATATATTATATACATGAACACAACAAAATAACTAATAAATGCCTATAAAGGATTTTCTAAGGTCATTTGCACATACTTTTTTTTTTTTTAACTGTTGCTAGGTTTCATACGTTGAAGCATTGTGAATTTCAAGGGTGCATAGAAAGTGTTAGCAGGGTGCATTCTTTATTCTGAATGTGTATTACAGTCCACAATGGCTTTAGAGTGATGTTCACAATTGTAAACAAATAGCACTTGTAATATCTTCTGAATTTTGTTTCCCCACCATTTGCTGCCCTTCAGTCAGTTTGCATTCTGGAAACCAGTCTAATGTGTTTACAAAGCCCCAGTGACTGTAAATGAGTAAAAAACAAACTGTCTCTGTCTGGTATGCTAGGCTTTTTCTCTCTTCCTCTGCTCATGGCAAATTAGGTGAGTAATATTGACTTGTTTTGCTGTTTCGGATCACTTAAGTTGTAATGTCTTGACAAAACTGAACAACTCGAGTTACAAATGAGGTTCTGTGGTAATTCAAACAGTGAATAAAAACATACAGACAACTTCAACTGCAGCCACGTACAAACAGTTTTTGCCCCCCACCCTTGCATTTCCCCACAATTGTAGGCATTCCCTTTAAGTTACCAGCCCAGGTCTATGAGCCATGTTGAACTAGTGCAGCAGAGGGAAGTTCAGCACCTTGGACAGCACAAGTCGGACTAGACAATCACCACAGTGTTGCCTATATTTGAGTAAGACTTAATCCCAGTTCCAGGGTTCTCAGGTCCTGGGTTTGAACCTCGTCTCGAGTCACAGTAATTATACATGTGTGTGTGATATGATGTGTTCTCCCTGTGTCTGTGTGGGTTTCCTTTGAGTGCTTCTGTGCTTGTGCTTTCCTACCCCAGTCAAAAAAAAAAAAACAAAAACATATGATGCTAGGTGAACTGTCTGTGTGAGATTGTCCACAGTGGTGAGTGTGTGGTGCCCTGTGATAGAATACTGCCCTGTCCAGTTTGTGTTCCTACTTTGCTCTGGGTAGGCTCTGGATTCCCTGAGACCCTGCTCAGGATTTTATCATTGGCTTTGATGGTCAAAAGACCTCCTGTCTATTTTGAGGTGAGACAGGCCCCATACTAATGGTGCTATCACTTCTGTCAGTTGTACACATTGGACTTTGATGCAAAACAAGCATTTCAAAAGTTAACTGCCCCCCAAAATCAACACCACAGCTCTTTTCTAGGACCACCTGTCTGAATCTCTGCCTCTTAACATCCCCCCAGTCTGGAGTAGTGTGATATCCTTCATGTTTGACCTTTCTTGATGGCTGACAAAGTCTATAATTTGAGCCAGTTGTGCGTCTGTGTGTGTGTGTGTGTGTGGAGGGGGGTGGGTTGGGGTGTTCCTCTGCCTTGATAGGTCATATTTTCTCCTGTGCCATCTTCCTTAATGACTCCATTCTTTATGGCTTATTACAATGGGACGTGTTTATTGTCATGACAATATCGGGACCTCACTATGCAACATAACGGACAGCAGCCTTCAAATGTGGCCAACAGCCTATTTATCCACCTGCAGCTTATGGCCTATTAGTGAGGGACCCCAGTATGTCTCTCTGTCCCACTGCACTCTCTGTCCTTCTGTCCTTCTTGTGTTTGAACTCTTTGTAGAGTGTTCTTTTGCTCTCTCTCTCTCTCTCTCTTTTCTCTAGGGAGTCATATTTAAGGAGCTCTGTCACAGGGAACAAGCCAGCTGCTGCAACAGTATTATAATTCCTCAATTTCCCTGTCGAGTCAAAGACAGTACCAATAATTCTGCCAAGTGTCCCAGCAGTCTGGGTTGGGTGGCAGAAGATGTGCAAAACATTATCTGCCTGCTGAACACCCCACACTGTCTCTCTCTCTCTCTCTATCTCTATGTATAAAATGCCTATATTTCATGTACTATGAAATAAAAAGATGCTTCACTTAGAAACCCAATGTCAGCATTTAGCAGACCCTCTCATCCAGAATGTCTAACACACCATGTTACAGAGGTAGGTGCTGAAGCATTAGGTGTCTTGCCCAAGGACTGGGATTAGGTGTCTTGCCCAAGGACTCAAGCTGCTTTCAAACGTATATCTAATAGATGGTGAAATGAGCCGGATCAAGTGAGAAGACGTTAACACTTTAAATTACAACCCGCTAATTACTGAATTACTAAATTCAGAGTAAGTAAGATAAAATAAGTACTGAGTAAGTGTTTGATAGTAGAAATGTGAGATTATTACTGGGTATCTTAAACTTTTTGCAAATAAGGCACGTAACTACGTTCTGAATTCATTGTATTTCTCAGCACAATATAGATTACAAAATTGATTTAAAAGTATGACAGTTTATGCAAGTGACTATTACTGCATTCCTCCATAGAAATAGGATTTTGGCCAACAGATCTTGGACATCAGATCTCAGGATATGTGTCTCCTGTAAAACAATTTTTACACTACAAAACACAAAACATACACGTAAAACATTACAGCCTCCCCTCAATAGGCACAATTTACATAAAAAAACAAAGACACCAGTTTAACAAGAAACCACAGATGGTCTGTGTCCAAATTTGAATGTTAGTGCAACATTTAAACCAAAGGCAAACTGACTCCGTTAACCGGGGTGTAGCACAAACTACAATAACCAGTAACTACCGGCTAGTTAAGACAAGTTAACTTTGAAGGGCTTCAGTCTCACCCCGTGTCTGAAGTTGAAGGGGGAAACAGCAGCACACAGATTGGGTATTGTGTTCAGAAAGTCCTCTGCCTCCTTGGATAATTCGCTGTGTTTCTGAATATAATTATAGATAATTAAAAAAAAACTATTTGCAGTGCACCTACAGAGAAGGACATGGTCAGCTACTTTCATTAAAGACACTAGAGTTTCAGCTATGTTCATATAATGTCCCAATACATATCGGCAAAGCAGTGTAAAACCTCAGAAGTATGTGATGATGACTGTGGTAAATCACATGTCTTGAACCTAATGAGTACAAAGCACCGTGAAACTCTGCTAGTTTGCAAACTTGTGTGGTCCATCAGAACCGTTGTTGGTGCTTCTTGATGCTGCTGCTTCAGCCGCACTTACAAGTGACTGAGGGAACTTTTAGAGAAGATAGAAAAGGTGGAATCTTCTGCCCGTTCCATGACCCTACAGCCTTGTCTCATCTACAGAGACCGTCCCCCACATACATAAATATACAAACATACCCTTAAAATGCATTCCACTTTCTGAAGTGCTGGGACAAGGAAGGAAGACGTTAATTTGAGTGGGAATAAATCTGTCTGCGGCGGAACAATGAGCAGAACAGCTGCAGGATAAGGCACCAGATGAATGTCTCACTAATTAATTTGTTCCCTCATTTTCACTGGCAGAAAGGCGGGGTCGTCGCTCTCGTGCCTCTGCCCCTTCAGTGCCAGTCACTTCCCATTCTAGCTCGGCTCAGGAGGCCCCAGGGGCCCCGCAGCCCCACACTCCACCTCACTTCTTAACGGAGGAATAATTGAATCCGTCACTGACTTCATTTCCTTAATTAAACGCCCGAGCTGCCTTTCGCCCCTCGACAGGCTTTGTGTGTATTTTTTAACGGCTGAGCCATCGGCGCCCGCAGCACGCTGGGTAAATATCAGCGCCGAGATGTCAGAATGCGGACTCGTTACTCTGGCAGTTTGGCAGCTAACGTATCTCCTCCTTCGCGACGAAGCTCTGTGGGGAAGCCTCGTGGCACGAGGGGAACTGCTCTGCCAGCCACTGGGTGCCATTAAAAATGCATGCATGCCATTTTGGAGCCACTTACAAGAGCTGGTCTTCAGCTCAGAGCCACTCATCATGATGTGAAGGGGCTTAAAAGAGCAGGAGCCACATAGAGTCGTCGTCGTTTGATCAAAATGATGGACTTGAAACGTTTATGATTAGCGGAGTACGCTGCTCTTTCAGACGGGTAATCTACTCTTCATTCTTAATAACTGGCTCTGAAGGCCTTATGACGCTATACATAACACTTCCTCAACCGGGGAGAGATACGACTTCACAGATTCAGCGTCTGTAATGAGTTACAGTGTGTGATATGGTGTTCAAATATGTCATTTTTATGACATATTTACATTAACTGTATTTTGTAATTTGTCATAAACAGCTGATCAGCCGAATTCAGACTGGGATTATATACCTGCAGTTCAGTTTGATTACAGCATCTCTAGGACCTTATGTTGTGCTCACAGCACTGCCCTCTAACAAAGTGGACCAAGTTAATATTTTCTGTAATTACTTATAGATTATTTAAATAATTATTAGGCTAGTTTCCCAGACAGAAATTACATTTAATCCTGGACTATATCCTCCTTCCAATGAAAAATGGCAATTCAAAATGCCTTGGGGGTCCAGGACTAGGCTTAATCCCTGTGTTTGTGCAACTCTATATTAATAAGCAACATTTTGCGACAGTCTTGAGTTGTGTCAAAACCTGTTTAATTGTTGCGCTTTAAGTCTCAATGTGAGTAAATAATTAAGTGTCATAAAAATGTTCTTAGCGGTTGTAACACTGTCTCTTACAGAGTTAAGGAAAGCTAGGCTAATTCTGCCTAATATCCACCACCATCAACACAACAGAAAAAACAGCCAAACCTAAACACACCAATAAAATAAACCACTCTGGGTCATTAATATGGGTATACCCATCACCCTGGTAGCTTTTTTGTGCCTCATCCACAATAAGGTGTGTCTGGAGCAAACTGAATCAGCCTTCTTCGGTAAAAATCCATCTTGTCCGAATGGGCGGGAGAAAGCAAATGAATGAGAAAATGGTGTTGTCCAAAACAAATAACTGAGTTGCCAGTACTAAAGTTAGGTTTGCTTTTTAGTATTTAATGGAATATACTGAGTTTGGGTTAGTCAGGAAATTGTGTTGAAACAACACTTATTTATTTTACAAAAAACATGAATATAAAACCCCTACCAAAATCATTTAATTACATTTTTTATCTTAGCAGTGCATATATTTAAGTATTGGCTAAAGGCCACAAGAATGACTTTTTAGAGTGATATCTCTCTCACACACACACCCACTGTAATGTGATAGCTTGCACAGGGATGGGTTAGAACCAAGGAACACTGAGTGAGCTACCAGTAGAGTAGTTGGTTAATGGACACAAGTACAGAATAACCAGAAAACTAAATATAACAAAAATGTAGCAACAAGGGGTTGGAGAGGACCAAATGGCTCAAAAGCTGAGAGTAAAAGGCAAGTAAAAAACAAAAGGGGCATCCCAAATTAAAGAGGGAAATAGGCAAAGATGCCAAACCAAAATATTTGTGAAAGGAAGAAAAGCTATGAACATTTTTAAAGAGATAAGCAAAGAACAAAATGCTCAAGAAGATTAAGAAGTAAAAGAAGAGGTCACAGGAAAGAGACCCAGGAGAACACTCTAGGGAATTCACCAAAATTACCGCCCATGCTTCTGTGGCACTCTTGAAAAGAGAAACCCAAGACTGATCACTGAGGTGTGTTGACTTCCCTTAAGTTGGAGAGGAACAGGTGCTGCTGATTTCTTCTAATTAAGGTGTGCTGGCTCCATGTCTCCCTCTGCTGGCTGGGGGTGGCCTAGTGGGCAACCGGGCCCCTGTCTGAACCCTTTCATCCATGTTGGTTCTACTATACTTGTTAAGACCTCCACTGAAATAATAATTACTGTAGCTAAGTAACACTACACCTACCACTAACCCTCTCCTTAACATTTATCTCAGGAACCAAACGTAATTCATTTCACTCTTTTAGTTTTTATATCTATGTACCACTTTCTGAAAAAAAAAAAAATACTGTATTCACATCAGGTTCATTTCCATTTACAGGATTTAGTGGATGCTCTTATCTTACTCATAAAAGTGTTTAGTGTTCAGGCAGAATGTGTATCGTAGCCCAAACTCCCCTTGAGCTCAGACGCTGCCAAAATAATGGCCAGCGCTGATACTGAGAAAGAACACAAGCTTATTGCAAGTGCAATACACAGCATCTATTCAGTGCTCAAACCTAAAAAGAAAAGGAGTTAAGCGCAGTATAAATGTGATACAGTATATTTCAGGGTGCACTTAGATTAGTGCTCACTATTAGTGGGTGACAAAGAGATGTGTCTTCAGTCTGCACTTGACGACCGCTGTTTGGACAGCCAGTAGAAGTCCGTTTCACCATCAGGGGGCCAGGACTGAGAAGAGTCTTGACGTTAGTCCTCCATGTGTCTTGATGGATGGCAGGTCGAGTCGAGCTGTACTTGAAGGTTGAAGGGTTTGAGGTGCAGCCTGACTCTTGACCACTGCCATAAGGCAGGGAGGGGCTGGTCCTGGTGAAGAGAGCGCAGCATTGGAGTGACGTGGGTGAACCTCGGAAGGTTGAGGACGAGACGTGCGGATGCATTCTGGATCAGCTGAAGAAGCCTGAGGCCCGCAAATGAAGACCAGCCTTGAAATGACAACAGACTGGACTAGTACCTGGGTTCAGACTGTGGTTTCAGGTTTTAAATGAGAGGCGTCATGCTTAGTCCTCCCTTTCCTGCTCATACACACACACCAACATGCAGCCAACAGCTCCCAAACTGCTCAACTTACTTTTGTTCTTCTATTCTTCGTGGGACTCAGTGCTTGACTGAACAGTGTAATGTAAATGACTTTTCTTAATCCCAAATGCAGGAGAATAATGTGGAAAAATGTCCCCATAAATAATGTGTAGAATCCCCCCAAGGTTCTGCAGCTCTAAGCAGAATGAATATCTTTTGGGCTCATTTGAGCTGATAAACTTTGTCTTGCTGATGTACGAGGGTGTGCCGGGTGTGAGATGGCGGCATCATAAAAAGCAAGGTTAAAGTTAAGTGTGCTCCAGTGCACAGACTGCTGCAGTGTCTTTGGAAAGGAGTCTGTCACCTCAGCGCCACTGTGCCCTAAAATGAGACGAGTGACTTTAATGTGTTCTGTCGCAGTGGGCTTGATGGCTGATGTCACAGGTGGTGAGGGCAGAAAAGCTAGAGCCCTAGTCGTGTCCCTCTTACTCTTTTTCTGTCCCACTCCGTCCCTGCTCTGTGCCGTTCTTCATTTGTGGAAAATGGCATTTGTTACACAGATGTGGCCAATATGGAAATGTGACATCAATTAGATTGCAGCAGGAGCACTTGCCAAATTCATCGACGGCACTGCAAAGGCAATTTGTGGCTCATTTGAATGCGGCGACGAGCCTCTCAAAAGCAGTTTGCTGGGTGCCGAGTTTATTTTGGAGCCGGGATGGAGTTTGGCATGATTAAGACTGACTTCTGATCCACAGGCATTCGCTTTGAATCAAATAACCATACGGCTTTCGCTCCTTTAGACACAGCATATGGGGGAAAAGGCAGCAAGTGCAACAATGGGACCCTTCAAAAGCGACTTGTGGATGGTGGGATCTGCATTAGATTAAATTATGTCATGTTTGTGGTGTGCCAAGGGACCAAAAACCTAATGAAATAGGTCAAATAAACAGAGATTTGTGTCCCTTAGATATGAGGGCTGTAGGAAAAAATGTAGGAGGGGCACCAAGAGGATCCTTTGAGAGTATTATGTACAGCACGAGCGGCCAAACATTTGCCTTTGGCAGCCACAGCCTCCTCAGAGAGCAACTAGCATTGGGACCTGCATCTGACTTCATTGGTGTAGGCTGCTTCATTCATTCATTCATTCATTCATTCATTCATTTGTGTTCTGTTCAGGGACTGAAGCCTACTCAGAATCATTAGGTGCAAGGCAGGAACAGGTGCCATTGCCTCACGGGGCATCACAGATTCATCCAGTCACTCACCCTCTCACAACTGTGGAAATTTTCACACACTCACCCAGTCACTCACACACACACACCTCTGGACAGTTTCACACACTCACCCAGCCTCTTACACACTCACACCTGTGGACAGTTTCACACACTCACACAGTCACATATGTGGACTTTTTCACACAGTCACTCACACACTCACACCTGTGGACAGTTTCACACACTCACACAGTCACTCACACACTCACACCTGTGGACAGTTTCACACACTCACCCAGTCACTCTCACACACACACCTGTGGACAGTTTCACACACTCACCCAGTCACTCACACAGTCACACCTGTGGACAGTTTCACACACTCACCCAGTCACTCTCACACACACACACCTGTGGACAGTTTCACACACTCACACAGTCACATATGTGGACTTTTTCACACACTCACACAGTCACTCACACACTCACACCTGTGGACAGTTTCACACACTCACCCAGTCACTCTCACACACACACCTGTGGACAGTTTCACACACTCACCCAGTCACTCACACACACACACCTGTGGACAGTTTCACACACTCACCCAGTCACTCTCACACACACACACCTGTGGACAGTTTCACACACTCACCCAGTCACTCACACACTCACCCAGTCACTCACACACACACACACACACACACACACACACACCTGTGGACAGTTTCACACACTCACCCAGTCACTCACACACTCACACTTGTGGACAGTTTCACACACTCACCCAGTCACTCTCACACACACACACCTGTGGACAGTTTCACACACTCACCCAGTCACTCTCACACACTCACACCTGTGGACAGTTTCACACACTCACCCAGTCACTCTCACACACTCACACCTGTGGACAGTTTCACACACTCACCCAGTCACTCACACACACTCACCCAGTCACTCTCACACACACACCTGTGGACAGTTTCACACACTCACCCAGTCACTCACACACTCACACCTGTGGACAGTTTCACACACTCACCCAGTCATCCACACACTCACCCAGTCATTCACCCTCTCACATCTGTGGACATTTTCACACACTCACCCAGTCATTCACCCTCTCACATCTGTGGACATTTTCACACACTCACCCAGTCACTCTCACACACACACACACACACACACACACACTCACAGACATAATTTCACACACTCACCCTGTCACTCACACCTGCTTTCTATTTTTGCAGCTTATAAAAAGAATGGACTGGTGGTTTGTTTCACAGTATGTGGGTAGGTGCACTCCAAATCCATGGAGTTTCAATGGAACTCCAATGAAAAATCAATGGAGTTTCTAAAGTAACATATAAAATTTGCCAGATCAGATTTAGTTTATTTTCTGTGTTTACACACTGTCCAAACTTTATTCAGCCCAGCTCCTCTGACACCTGTTGGTGTCACGAAAGCCTAGACGTTCACAACAGCCTCAAAGGTCTTCTGGGCTAAACTGCCTCAAATCCAATCAGGGACTTGTCAAGACCACCACCTCCCCAACCCTAACCTTAAACGTTCTGAACTTTCCTGTCCTTGCTCCCAGCATCGGAGCGAATCTGATATCATACGACCACGTAAGCGGGAGAGCTCCTGTCAGCCGCGTGAAGATGGACGAGCCTCGTAACTCTGCGTTCTCCATCGCTGTCAGCGCACGCTCATTCATCATCCCTCCATCCTGCCACTTCAAATCGGCTTTGTCAAATTAACCTGATAAATCATCACTTTCCCACTGCTTTTCGTCTGCGATTAGGAGATATGAGGCTGAATTCATCACACCGCTCTCCAGCTGGAGCTTTAACCGAAGAAAGGGTTCTTTTTTGGATGTGAAGACTGTGATGAGTTCTATGTGTTTGAGGTGTTTTACAGTGTCTCTCTGCTGCAGGTGGGTTTTAAATGAACCTGATTTTTAGGGGTTGGATGCTAAGTGATGTGTGAATCCTACATATTTTCCTAGGCATGAATAATAGAAATAGCAGTGTTAATGACAGGGGGCTTGATGAATTGCGCTGCGGCGTGCTGAGCCGCTGGGGATGATGGGTGTCAAAGGCAGTGTTTTTGTTCTCTGGTAATTGCTCTCACTCCTCTCCGCCATGTTACAACAGATCAATATTTGAATAAATCATAGAGGAATTAACCTGCTCCTCCACACTCCCCCCCAGAGCCTGTCTGCTGGATTTTCTCTGTCTCTATGTGTGTGTGTGTGTGTATTTTCAGTTCTGGAACATTTTGACTTGAAAAACAACAACAACAGCAGAAAATGTTTCCTGTCTTGACAAAGTGCTTCTGACATATCATTACATTATTATTATGTTGCTCTGCATGCTTTGTTAGCCTCCATTCACCACGTTCTCCTAAGGCCAGGACCCCCATAGGACCAACACAGAGCAGGTGTAGTTTGGGTGGTGGATCATTCTCAGCGCTGCAGTGACACCGAAGTGGTGGTGGTGTGTTAGTGTGTGTTGCGCTGGTGAGAGGGGATCAGACACAGCAGTGTTACTCTGAGTTTTGCTCTGAAGCCTGCAATCTGTTAAAATCAGTTTAAATCTGTTGCTACAAACTGTGCAGCAACATATGAGCTACTGTCTCTGACTTTACATTTACAAGGTGGTAGGTGTGTCTAGCAGAATGGAAACACACACACACACACACATACACACACAAAAGGGTATGGTTTATTGTTATTGTTAATGTACAGTGGTGATAAGAGATTTGTGTTTACTGCTATTTTACATGCATTTGTGTGTGTGTGTGTGTGTGTGTGTGAGAGAGAGAGAGAGTGAGAGTGAATGTGTTTAAGGCTTTGTTTTGATTCTGACCTGCAGTGTGAAGAGCAGTGAGTGACACATCCTCACTGACCCTCAGGGAGGTCTCCACTAACAAAGAGAACCTGTGACCTGCATAAACACCCATTCAGCACCCAGCAAAAGGCTGTGGTAAGAGATGTGTGTGAGTTTTACACACACACAGGCACAGTTCACAGGATACGGTCTGGTGACGTTTATATTTGTATTTTTTCCTGTAGCCACAGGATGTGTGTTCTCTTAGTTAGGATTGTTTTCATTCGTTTATTTAATTTTAATTATACACAGCAGGATCTCAGAGATAAACCAATATGTTTTCTCCTTTTTTGTCCAATTACTGTTATTTATTCTGCACACAACTCTGTGCAAGAGATGCTTGGTGAAAATAATAATAATCTAAAAAAAAAAAAACTATTAAAATAAACAAGTAGCTGAATATCACTTGACATTGTCAGCTTCAGAGCTGCTTCAGAACGGCCTTAAATTCTACTGTGTACATGATTTCCAGAATGAATGATGTCTAATTCTAGAATTTAATAACAATCCCTTAAGCCACACCCACTTTCAGCGGTGTGTCCAGGCACAAAAAGTAAAAACAGCTGAGTCTGGTACACATTTACATTTATGTATATTTTTCTGAACACAGCACCTGTAGTTATAACGTTGATGGTGTGTAATTACACAGTTAATAGAGACACACTTTAATGCAAGACTGGAAAAGAAGATGGAAGGTCGCTCCAGGCTCTTAGCCGTCACTCAAAGTTTTACATCAGCGTTTTACTGACAACTTCTTTGTGTGACAAGCGGAGGAAAGGCATTAAAAAAGCCAGACTTCTCTGGCACCGTCTCAATCTTAATGAACCGCAGTTTTCACCTGAATGCTGAGACTGAAAGAGAAGGACCTTGATGCAGATCCATTAAGCTGAGAAAGAGACGCAAACACAGGCAAGGTCTTCTAAAGTAATGGCAGAAATGTACAGCACGACTAGAAAAGTGGCCCTGCACACAGTTCACCTGCAAAAAGGCTCAAAAAGACCCTACTGTAGAAATATTTTCACATTTTTATAAAGACAATGGATTATCTAAACATTAAATGCATTTTAACGTAAAGGACAGGGTTAGTTTTATTTATTTATTTATTTATTATTATTATTATTTTTTTTTTTTTGAAAGGTCCTCGGGTTACGTCAGTCACGAGTTACGATGTTTCGTGGTTACGACACATCTCCCATTTACTGTACAAAGCCTTGTTTCGACTTAAGTGGTTATGCGTCGTAAACGTCGTAACGTGAACTTCGTGTTTGGTGTTCGCTGCGGAAGAATACACGGTTACGTGGCTCGGGACCGCGGAGGACGGCGTCACACCTGTCACATTGTATGCCATGTTAGGATAGGATAAGTGCGTACAGTATGTTATTTACGTACAGTATGTACATATGTTCTGACTTACACAAAAAATCGGTTTACGACGCGACGTAGGAACGGATCAACGTCGTAAGTCGAGGACCTCCTGTATATTTAAATTTGTTTACATTGTTACATAAAGATTTGTATGTAATT
Organism: Hoplias malabaricus; assembly: GCF_029633855.1. NCBI lineage: Eukaryota > Metazoa > Chordata > Actinopteri > Characiformes > Erythrinidae > Hoplias > Hoplias malabaricus. The sequence goes on along the minus strand of NC_089807.1, from coordinate 5,914,079 downwards.
ATATGGTCAATGCATAGTTATAAGCTTATAATGTGATTTGAGTTTTCAATTTCAATGTTTCACAATTTCTACCAAAAAAAAAAAAAAGAAAACACAAAAATTTACAAACAGAGTTCATCAATGGAATGCAATTGTAGCATGCATTTATTAAAACTGTGACATGTTCCTTGAATTTCCCCTTGGGATCAATAAAGTATCTATCTATCTATCTATCTATCTATCTATCTATCTAGTTCTGGAAATGAGTTATGATTAAACATTGATACATTAACAAGAGCAGAAAATCATAGCTTAGGATTCAGGCTCAGATTCACATTTCAGTTGTATTGTAGCAGTGTGTGCATATGACTACATGAGTATGTGTGTGTGTGTGTAGAGAGAGAGAGAGAGAGAGAGAGAGAGAGAGAGAGTATTTAAATATACTCATATGTGTGAGAATTTCAGCACGAGTGAGTGAATGAGTGTTTATGTGACAGAGTGAGTGAATAAGTGAGTGAAAAGCCAGTTACATGAGGTGCAAGTCCAATGCGTTTTAATGGTTAGACTGTGTAAGCCTAAAGACTGACCAAAATGATAAAATTACACCTTATTTACATATTTTTCATTTATTTGAACACTTAATTTTTCAAAATCAAGGCTAAAAATTGTGCATTCACTACTCTATCAAGAAGCAAATGGTTTATTATAAATGGCATACGTTTGATCTGCGTGTTCATGTATCATGGATCTCTTTCCCACTGATTTGCTGAAGGAGTCAACACGGCTGCATACAGATCATAGCTCGCCCTCATCTTCTCTTTAATGCATAAATCTCCACATGAATAATACAACAACATGCTTTTCCTCTTTGGAGAGCTATGAAAATATGTATGAGATGCCGTGCCAGATGTGTTGAAAAGTGATTGTTTAAATCTCCTGTTGGACGCTAAATCTGCTCCATCTCCAAGTGGGACTGGGGCGCTGGGTTCTGGCTTTGGAAGTGAACCATTCGGGTGCCGCTCGAGTTAATGGAACACTTCTGAAAAGTATGATATTGACAGGGTGTAGCTTGAGATGCCAAATAATCAGTTACTAATCCACCACTGGCTCTTTTAGTTTCACACTGAGCTAATGAGACGGCAGAAGCTACTATTCTGACAATTAGCTTTGTGCTAACTCAATGTGGAAGTGGTTATATATTTGCCTTTTCGCGCCCATGATTTCTTGTGTCCAAAAGGTTTCATTTTAATGAGGGAATTCTACTCATTTCTGACCCAGGTGTTCAGTTGTGATTACAGAGATTGTAAAATGTTTATAGAAATAATTGATTGTGATAGAATGGGAAACTCTGGAGCATCTGGAGTGTCTTTCGTATTTTACCCATCGGTGGCAGTGAATACACACACACTCTAGTGCACTAGGGGCTGTGAACACACACCCAGAGCGGTGCTGAGGGAGAAGTTGTAGGTTCGTTACCTTGCTCAACGGCCCCTCAGTCATGGATTGAGGGAGAAGGACAGTGCTGTTCCTTCACTCCCAAGGCCCCAGATTTTCCTGCCAGTTGTGGGACTCGAACCAATGACCTTTCAGTCCCAAGCCCTCTTCTCTAACACTTAGGCCACACCTCCCCACAGTAGCAGTGGGCAGTAGTAGTAGTGAAACCTCCAGTAGTAGAACTTCAATAATAGACAGTGTAATGGAGCCCCAATACATCTGGGATGTGTTGGAGTAGTGCTTGTGAACCAATCATCCAGCACATCCAAGTATCTGATTTTAAATACATATTTATATCACAGCTATGTACCAACATCAACTGACAAGGCTTCTGAGAAGAGTAGAAGCTGTTACGGCAGCAAATCTGTATAAACTATGTATTATAGCCCCTCATTTTAGCGGAAATATTGGATGAGCAACTATCCACAACATTGGGCCATGTGGTGCATCTATAAAATGGAAAACAGTTGCTAACAGTGGTGTCTCTTTGTCTTATTTATACATGGCATTGTTCAACAACAGCTACTGTTTTCTGTAAAGAGCTCTGATTTTGTAGTGATTGAAGCAGGTACTGAAAAACGCAATTGCTGCCACATTAAACTTTGTTTACAGCCTTGAAAGCATTAGGTTGTATTCGAATGTTGGTGCTTTTATCTCTGAGACACACATGTTCATAGCTGGAGGGGGGGCGGGGTTCACTGCAGCGCTGAGAATGATCCACCACCCAGGTCATACCTGCTCTTTGGGGGTCCTGTGGACGTCCTGACAGTTAAAGAATAGGATTAAAGTGAGCTAAAGATGTAGGCGAAGCAAGAGACAGACTACAGTCTGTAGCTGTAGATCTACACTGTGTTCCTGTATGGTCAGTGGAGCTGATAAAACTGATATGTAATGTATTATTTGTACAAAATACAAATGAAACATTTTTGTGTAAAGTATAATTATATCTGAAAATGTAAACATTCTCCTTCTCTCATAATTGTATTCGATAAAAATGAATAAATAAAGAAAGAAATGACCAAAGTATATCTCTAATAACGGTCCTAGTGTGTAAATGAATGAGTGTGTATGTGAATGAATGTCTATATGTATGTGTGCCCAGATATGGTTTGGTGCTCTATCCTGCATGGTGAATCCCTAGTGCCCGATGCAGTCCTCCAGGTGGACGGCTGTGCCTGGTTAAGTGGATGCTGTGCACGTTTGGCTACTGCTTATTGCCAGTGTTGAACGGAATGGTTTTCTGTTCAGTGTTGATTGTAAAGAGTCCTTGAGTGTCTAGAAAGGCACAATGTAAATGTAACAGTATAAAACAGCTTCCATAAAATGACAAGAATGGGATTTTTTTTTTTTTTTCGTAATTTATATTAACGATTGTACGTTAGACAAAATCTGTTTAAAACTTTTGTACAGCTAATAAATACAATGCCATTTTAATGTAGTGGCTGATTAGTGGACTTGGTATGTTCTCCCCATGTCTGTGTGGGTTTCCTCTGGGTGACTGTGAGAAGTGTGGTGTGTTCTCCCCGTGTCTGCGTGGGTTTCCTCCAGGTGACTGTCTGTGAGGAATGTGGTGTGTTCTCCCTGTGTCTGCGTGGGTTTCCTCCGGGTGACTTTCTGTGAGGAGTGTGGTGTGTTCTCCCCATGTCAGCGTGGGTTTCCTCTGGGTGACTGTGAGGAGTGTGGTGTGTTCTCCCTGTGTCTGCGTGGGTTTCCTCCGGGTGACTGTCTGTGAGGAGTGTGGTGTGTTCTCCCTGTGTCTGCATGGGTTTCCTCCAGGTGACTGTCTGTGAGGAGTGTGGTGTGTTCTCCCTGTGTCTGCGTGGGTTTCCTCCGGGTGACTGTCTGTGAGGAGTGTGGTGTGTTCTCCCTGTGTCTGCGTGGGTTTCCTCCGGGTGACTTTCTGTGAGGAGTGTGGTGTGTTCTCCCTGTGTCTGCATGGGTTTCCTCCGGTTGCTCCGATTTCCTCCCGCAGTCCAAAATACATGTTGGTAGGTGGATTGGCGAATCAAAAGTGTCCATAGGTGTGACTGTGTGAGTTGCCCTGTGAAGGACTGGCATCCCATCCAGGGTGTGTCCCTGCCTTGCGCCCAATGATTCCAGGTAGGCTCTGGACCCACCACGACCCTGAACTGGATAAGGGTTACAGATCATAAATGAATCAATGAATGATTAGTGTTTGTCCCAAAGTTTGTGAATCACACTTATTATAAGTATCTCAAGCTGCTTCATGGAAATTGGCACCATGTCTTGTGTCGTGTTGTGTGTATAGCCTCCCAGTGTTGTCCTCCGAAGTGAGAAGCTCCACCCAAGTGTGGTGTTTATGATCCAAAACTCATCATCCAACATCAATAGCAGAGTTATTATTATTTATTATTTCATTATTATTATTATTATTGTTGTTGTTTTATTTTATATATATATATATATATATATATATATATATATATATATATATATATATATATATATATATATAATTATTATTTATTCTCTTTCCTTTATAATTCCTATATTTAATTGATCAAATAGTCCATTTTACTCAGTATGCTAGATTTTCTTAACTAGTTCAAAATGTGGACTTATTTTGGTTGGTCCAAATGAAATGCACTAGGAATATTACCCTTGGACCCAGTAGGTGATGTGAAGTAAGACATGGAGAGCACATGGATGATAACACAGAGCACAACTCAGTCTCCATGAATCAGCAAGACTTTACAACCCTGCAGTCATCCTACTGCCAGTACAAACCGCACAGTGATCATGGGTTAAAGAAAACATCTGCTTAGTATTCGGCTGGCACTCAGGAGGCGGGGCTTCTTGCCGTGTGTGTGTGTGTGATGAGGCAGCTGTGACAGATGCACATGCCTCACATGCATAAATATGACATACAAGCTCCATAAAGTGGAATGGCTATGGATCATGCATCCTCATCAGAGCTGAGGAGCAGGGTCGTAACATCCTTCCATCGCTATATTTAGCAATCACAATATACAGGGTGGGCCATTTATATGGATACACCTTAATAAAATGGGAATGGTTAATGATATTAACTTCCTGTTTGTGGCACATTAATATATGGGGGGGGGGGGGATTTTCAAGATGGGTGGTGACCATGGTGGCCATTTTGAAGTCGGACATTTTGGATCCAGCTTTTGTTTTTCAATGTGACACATCAAAGTTATTGGGAATTTCACAAGAAAATCAATGGTGTGCTTGTGTTCAGAGTGCTGCCCATTGTGTTGATTGTCAATGCAACCCTCTTCTCCCACTCTTCACACACTGATAGCAACACCGCAGGAGAAATGCTAGCACAGGCTTCCAGTATCCGTAGTTTCATGTGCTGCACATGTTGTATCTTCACAGCATAGACAATTGCCTTGAGATAACCCCAAAGATAAAAGTCTAAGGGGTCAAATTGGGAGACCTTGGGGGCAACTGTTCATCTATAAATGCTCGGACCTGACACCCATAATGTGGTGGTGCACCATCTTGCTGGAAAAACTCAGGGAATGTGCCAGCTTCAGTGCATAAAGAGGAAAACACATCATCATGTAGCAATTTCGCATATCCAGTGGCCTTGAGGTTTCCATTGATGATGAATGACCCCACTATCTCTGTACCCCATATACCACACCATACCATCAAGACTTTACCCAGAATTTACTCAGATCTGTGAGACTAAAGAATCAGACTTAAATCAGACTTATTCCCCTACAGACACAAGACTTGACCTAGGTCCAATTACAACTTACTATTATATCCCTGAGACTATACTCTGGCTTACATTCTAAAGATGATTAGCCCTAGACACCTTTGTGCCATATACTTGAGACATGACTTGCACGCTTAAGATTTGAGATTTGACTCAGGTTCACATCCTAGAGACTCGAATGTACCTTGTGAACATCTCTGGATTGGGGAATTGAGGCATCAGCTCTGTGGAGTTACTGAGGAAGGGATTTCAGTATTAAACAAGACCAAAATAAGTAATAAAATTTTTTACATACTAATCAGATTAGTATTTTTTCAATAAGGAAAGGCTTATTTGTAAATCAACATTGCTAATGTGTAAAACAGAGGAATTAGTGTTCTTCCGCAGTATTATCTCAAAAAATTAGTAAATGCATGGAAAAATGGAGCAGCCCATAGATTCATAACATATGCATGTTATGATCACTAAGTGTGCGCCCATCCACCAGTGGCTCTGTTTCACTGAAGCATCAGACTCAGTTACATACCTGAACATGAATAATAGAAATAATGCTGTAAACGGTTGTGAGAGAATGTTACACAGGGGAGCATCCTGCAGCTTCTGACCTTTTGGAGTTGGTCTCTTAGAGTTAGTGTTAGGGTTAGGGTTGTGATTAAGCAATAATATATGAGAGAATTAGAATTAGAATTAAAATTCAACTTTATTGTCAATGCATATGTCACAAGTACAAAGCAACAAAATGCAGTGATTTAGCTTAGCTCATAGCCCTCCACATCTACCCCGAAGAGTGTGTAGCCTCCGGTGTTCTGGAGATCTCTGGAATGAGTCAGAGATCTGAGTTTTGATGTCCAGAAGCTCATGTCTGCTGTAAAACAGCAGTGCCGAACAATTCTGAATGAATAGTCCGATCAAAAGTAGATAAACTGTGAAATCACAGATTCTGGAAAGACGCTGAGCCTCGCGTTGTTCATGCGCGGCCATCTTGGTTGATATGTCCAGACGGAGTGCTATAAAGTAACTGGGGTGCTGTGGAACATAGGCACAAGGCCACAGGCTGAGTTCTGGATATCAGTTACAGCAGTGCCAATATCTCACAGTATAACATCAACATCAAGTGTATTATTGTGAATATATCAAAGTTCATTATTACCATTTATTGTTAGGCTTTTTATTTTATTTGTTAGACCCAAAAAATGTCAAAAATCAACACACATTTGCACCAGTTTTGATGGGAACCAAGGCTGTGTCACTGCATCTATAAGAACAGAGTCAGAGCCGGAGAGAATTGATAAATCTGGAAAGAGTCGTGGTTAATCCACTGTTTAGTCGGTACAGGTCATAGTGATATATGACACATGTAAACAAATTTTGTTTAAATTTAAAGTGAATATGGTTCCAGAGATGTCCTTACATCCTAACATTTGAGACTTTATTCAGATTTGCATCCTATAGACTCTATGATTTACATCTATCAGTATGAGTTACATCTGAGAGACTTTAAGTTCAGACTTACCCCAGAAACCCCAGAGCTTGTCCTGGGACTTTTAGGCCTTGTGACCCATGTCAAATTCATCTTTCTGAGACTTTACTCAGACATGTCCCCTAAAGACTCTAGACCTGACTCAGATATTTCAGAGGGTCAACACTTAGACTTGGACCCTAGATATCTGAGACAGTTCAGAACGAAATGTGCAAGTGGAAACTGAAACTATAGGTGCCCTACTGCTGTAAACAGCGGCATTGTTGCTAGGTTATGTGTGTATGAGTGGGAGTAATACATGAAGAGCTTAGGTAAGAGTTCCGTTATTGTGCAATGCTGGCACTTATAGACTGTACCTCAGCCAATCACATTGCAGTGTCAAAACTACCTGTGGTATAATTGTTTATGGTTATGATAATGTTTAAGGTTAGTACTAAACCTGTGGTTAGGGTTATGGTTAGAGTTATGGTTATTCATGTGTATAGCCATGAAGGGTGAACTGTACCATTGTATACATATTGGGAATCGTCTTTTAGTCAAAAATGTATGAATAAACACAGAGGCCCAACCAGCTACTTTTTTTTTTCTTTTTTAAAAAACAAACTTGTTTATGACATTCTGACTAATGTTCCCAAAGTAAGAAGGGTTTAATTTGACACTAATTTAGTGACTACATATTTAATGCTTTAAAATATGGCCTTTAAAGGGGAAGTCATTATGGACTGAGTGCTGTTAGAATACATAACTACGATTCTGTAATCTGTTAGATTATAATAGGGTTTTAATGAGGTCATCAGTTATGTGTAGTAGGATTGGTTGTGAAGGTAACCTTCTCGTCTCTGAAGAGGTGAAGACGTGATGAGATCTCAGTAACGAGGATATGGAGAAATTGCCAGGATGGATGGTAGGACCTGTCAACACTGTAAATGTGTGTGAAGCTGAGGTGACATGGCACGTCATGCACAAGCACTGACCTGGTTTATATACCACAGTCAGGATACTAAAGCTGCTGATACATATGGAAATATGGGTTTTAAAGGGGACATATCTCCTCTTTTCCACAACTGAACACAGGTCTTAAAGAAACCTTTCCACAAAATACCACAAGGATGAAAACCCCTGTCTAAACATCCCTGTTCAGAATAGATGGTTTTAGCGCCTGCTCCTTTAAAAGATAATGAGCCACACAGTGTTCACCCCAACCCTAGTGCACAGCAAATAGAGAATAAAGAAAAGATATTTGCTTAGAGATGAATGATATAGACTTTAAATTCACTTCAGTTCTATACACTACACACTGAGTGAGTGAGTGACTTGCCGAGTGTGTGATGCCTTGTGATGGATTGATGACATGTCTAGTGTGTTTGAAAATCAATAAATGTGTTAATGAATAAAATTAATGGGTGAATGAATGAAGTGGTACATGTAGAATAAACTGTAGAGATCTAATTATTATTTGACACTCTCTTCATTTTATTATCTTCTTATTTCAGGATCGTTTGACACCACAGGGATTCACAAAGTTTCTGTGGTATAATTTTGTCCACAGTGCTTGATATTGCAATGTGTGAACAATGATAAACAAAAACATGAATATTATTTTAAATCCTGGATTCTGAAAATAAAATGTTTCATGCTACATTTCACCAATATGACTGGGGTAAAATCCTTCTCATTTGCATAAAGTAATGGAACTGCAGATTAGGTTTGATTAATATTTGGAATAAGGCTGAAATTTGGTTTGTTAATTCAAATATTTGGGAATTATAAAGTCATTTGAATGACTAACACTTTCTGGGCACTGTCCTCTGTTGGCCCCTGCTTTGCTCTGCTGGAACATTAATGAAGTACAATGTGAAATTCAAGATTAAAAAAATATATATGGACTTTAAAGGAATTACAAGGTTGATATGAGAAGATGGATGGTAACAGTGGTTATTTTCAATGTAGTTACTAGTTTTGTACCTCTCCCCAGTGTTGCCAATTTGTTTGGAGCCCAGAAACTAGCAGCAGAGCTCCAGCAGTGAAATGTAGCGACTTGCCAATCATACAAACTGTCCGTCGAGTGCACTTTTAGCTAACAAGGTCCAGGTGGAACAATATCTACTCTGGTCACCTTTGAAAAGTCCATAATTTAAAGCTGAGGTCACTGCAAGAAAAAAGCCACCCATACTGAGTTTCCGTAGAGCCCTGAATGTCTTGAGAAGGAAAGAGAAAGAGCCATCGGCAAGCTGCGGGCATCCGTGTCATGCGCCAAACTTGCCAAATTCTTTGGCACTCAGCTGGGTTCTGAAAGCAAGCAGAACTACAGTAAACTAAATCAAAACTGGAGCGGCTAGTTCAGGTCCAGAAAGTAAAACTCTGTTCCAAACCACATGGCTTAGCCAGTTAAAACACAAAAAAACAGAAATGGAACAGGCAGTGGGAACAGAATCCTGGGTAGGTCTTTAACCTCAGGATCTGAGGTATCCAGCTCTGATCAGGACATTTCTGGCTGGAGTGTGGAGGATGAGAGAGGGACATAATGACTGTCTGGGAATCTGATTATAGAGGTGAAACCAGTGTGAAGGTGCAACATGATATACTGGAAGGATACAGGTAACGGAAAAAAAAAAAACGTATGTGAAATTGCAGGTGTGAGCTAACAATGCCGTTATTACACAGTAACCTCTTTAAATATACAATTTAATTTACTGAACTGTTCACCAAATTGGAACACAGATAAGCCCCCTACTTTTGGGAGCTCAACTTGTCTTATGTTCTGCTGCATCAGGAAAGGAAGAGATGTCTGCTTTTTCTTCCCCAGGGTCTATGGCTGCTACTGGAACTAACACTGTGCATAATATGAGTTAGTTGCCAGGCTGAGGCTAATTGTTTGGTTATTACAGCATTCCTCTAAAATATGTCTTGCATCCCAACGGCTTGAATAACAAAGATCCTGTAATATTTATAAATTATAATTATCTGCACTGCTGCTTTTCCTCATAAATACTATTCTGAGATGTTGTCATGTTAAAAGAACATGTTTGTATTTGGTCAACTAATCGTCACAATCCTGCATTGTTGTACACTTTTGTTTTCCCCTGTTTTTCATTTAAGTTTCCCATTTATGCGACACAGATTGCAATTTCAGGCCAACAAGAGGCTTCTGTTTTCGTATAGATTATGAACTCAATCATTGAGATTCCCATCTAATCCGCCCCTCTGTTTTACAGCTGGGTGAATCCCTCTGTTACGCTGACCTGATTTCCTCTCTGAGGGGAAGCTCTTAACACACATGCAAATAGATGAATTCCTGATTATTGCCTTTGATTATAGAGCCTTCACTATCTCGTAAAAAAGCTCCCCTATTCAACTTCAACTCCCCCAGAAAGCAGCCTTTCTTGCTTTTATCTGTTGCCTCCCGACGTAATCAGAGCTTTTACACACTCTCGCTGTCACCCCAGGACGGGCAAGAATGATACCCTCTGGACAGTGAACGTGTCTGAACATGTCCAATCGATGGCGGCCTTTGATTAGACCCTCTCGGCTCTCGGAGGCGACTTTTGTGATTTAGCAAAGTCAAAGAAGGGGTGGGTCCGACCTTGCCCTCCGACGATGCCTTGATGAAAATTGGGAACCTGCTCGAGTTGGGAGAAAAGGGAAGAAAAATAATGCATGAAAAATGGAGTTAATGGAAAACAGGGTGCTGTTTTCATCACGGCAGCTGAGAGATTAGGAGGTACAATTGGAAAGACTTCTACATTTGCTCTGAGCTCAGGATCAGCAGCAAGTGCCAAAAGAATAATGTGCTTCACCTTAGGCCTGGAGCTTCCCATTAGTACGCTGGCTCATCACCAGGAAGGAAGAAGGAAAGGCCAACTCTGTGCATCTTCACATGGACAACCAAACAAGGTCCTTCCCTCTGTCTGGCCTGGAGAACCCTGTCAGTCATGCACCTCAGGGGCATGGGATTTTTTTTTTTTTTTGAAATCGGATTGAATTGGGACTCCTCAGGAAGAAACCAAGATGGAATTTTAAATGCTCAGAATGAATCAGAGCTGTGAAACCTTTCAGATAATTCACATTCAATCACATTATTCTAATTGCCATTAATTGCATTGATCATGTCTGTTCAGTCTTCTCAGACTCAACCCTGAGGTGAAATCATTTCCATTTAAATACACTGTATCTTGTTCTAGCTGCACTTTATGGATAGGAAAAGATTGCTCACCCAGTGTATCACCCACATTTAAGGGTATTAACCCTCTGGGGTTGGAAGGTGTCCTCTTATTTTTGTATATATTCTTAAAGAGGGCATGCTATGAAATTAGTTCAGTGCTTGTGAATAATAGCTTGTGGATTTGGAGCCCACCAGCATGCACACTGTTCAGCAAGACTACCCAGTCTGTTTTCTACAGGCTGACTAATCAGAATACATGGGATAAAATGAGTCATTTGGATTTTGTGCTGCTTCTGACATCAAATGCTGAGACTTTAGTGTCCAGCCGCCTGGTCTGAGTCTGATGTTTGATTTAAGAAAGCCTTCGTATCTGGCACGAAAACATACCTCTACCTGTACAGTCTCCCCCAAAATGTAGTAAATGAATCTATGAATCCAGCAGAGAGAAGTAGATGGTGAGAAACCATAAGTAAATTTTTATATAAATGTGCCCTGGAATGGCACATTCAATGGCAGCTGAAAAATGAAACTGGTTACTGGTTAATAACATATTAATAAGCAGTTACCAGTAAATGTTACTTGAACGTGCTTGAACAGACCATTAAATATTCTATAAACTGCATCGATAGCAGACTTTAATAAAGTCATTTAAAGCCAGTTCTAACTGTATTTCAGTGCATTGGAATCACATTGGCATTGCTTTCTTGGCATTTTTACACCTATGGTGTACACCCTCATCTTCGCTGGGGGCTGTGTGGTTGGTGACAGAAGAAATGGAGAACCTTTTTTCCACTACTTCTCTGGGCATATATCTGCTATCCATACAGATGAGTGGTCACGACCCGACCACTGCCGTCCAGACACCTGGAGGGCCCTGGGCTATGGAGCTATCCGTTCTTTCTTATTGAGATTACAGCCACAGTTTCAGTTGCTCTATGTTTCTGGGAATTACACCTCTGTCCCCATTTCTCTTCTCTGACCTGAGGGGACCAGGCTGTCCACTTCTGTTCCTAAATGTTGAGCTTTATACATCAGGGGAAAATTAAAAACAGCAGCGTATGAACCTTAGCACATCAAGCCCGAGCTCAGGACTTTTTAATACATATATTTAACTAGATGTTTATTTATTATTATTTTTGTTTCTATTTATTATGTTAAGCATCTCCTTCCTGCATATACACATTTATTTTGGAGAAAACAGTGAAAAGATTATTTTTTTCAGATAATGATGTCAAAAACTGGAGTAAATAATTAAATAAATAAACAAATTAGTCAGAGGCAACCGGATATCAGGGCAAAATGTATAATAGATTATATTATAAATATTAAATTATAAAGTGTAATATGCAAAGGCAGCTACACTTCCACTAAAACCTAACACTAAGCTTAGCACAAGTTATCAATCTAGAGGATGTTCCTCGTTTCCTGCTCCATAGGTGGGTAATATAGATTTTTTTTCCCCAGATGTATTACTCATAACTCAAGGTGGAACTGACTCTCACACAATTATCTTAAAGTAAAAGTAAAAATTTACAGACAAGTTAAACTTTAGCCACAAACAAGCAAGAACCAGCTTCTTACTCAGATATACCATTCCACCTTAAAAGATTCAGTGCTTTTTAATGAAACCAAACTGGGGAGGGAGTTTAAGGGGGAGGGAGGTAAGGACAATAGCGGCATGCCAGACGACTCAGTGTGAAGTTGTAGAGGTGCCTAATGGTAACCTGAGATAATGTACTCTGTGCCTGTAGTAAAGACCAAAGGTGATCTGGCATTGTACAAAATTGCACCCCACATCAGAGGGGCTGCAGAGACATTTGGAGCATTTTTTGACAACAGAGTGAAGTCCAAACATTGAAAAGCATGAACTGAAATTAGTATATTGTTCAAGTCCTGTTCCATAGGTGGGTAATAATTGTTTTTTGGACCACTAGCTGCATTACCAAAAACATAAATTAACTAACTTGAGTTACAAATGAGTTTCTAAACAGTGAATAAATAAGTACACTGTTCCAAATTAAAAGGCGCTTAGCTTCGGAATGTAAACAACCAGAGAAAACTGTGGTTGACCAAAATCATAGCCATTCCCTGCAGTTATCATAATGGTCTGTGTGCATGTAGTCCTGGATTCTGATGTAGACCATGACCCATCCTAGAGCCCTGGGACAAATCTGCCCAAATTGATTTTAAAGTCTTCTTCAAGGCATACTTTGCTTGCAAAGTGTGGTACCAACACAGCAAAATGAGACAGAAAAGCATACACAAAGGGACAACCTTATACAGTCAGTTAGGTCCAGTGATAAGGCCTGTCCTGGTTTACGTCACATGCACAGCCAAGCATGAAACCTGAAACATTATCATGTCTCACCATGTCCGATCTACCCACCAAGTTTCATTCAGTCTGTTGATTCCTACTGAGTTCAACTATTTTTTTTTAACGATGAGTGTGTATCGATACAGCTAAAATAAACAGCTGCGTGTATGTATCTCTACAGTACCATGTCTGTTTACCAACCAAGCAGAGCCACACTGGAGGGCTTTTCTAATAAAGTGACTGGTATGTACAGAGTGTATGAAGGATCTATTTTCCATTACCTATGTAATCTGCAAATAAAATGTTAGAGTGCACAAGCAGTTGTGCACCTGCCAGGCAAGTCTGTGCTTTTCCAGATGTAATTTGCTCTCCAGCTGTGTGCACACAGCTGGAGAATGTATTATGTTTACTGGATGCAGATAATACACTTTCCAAACACATACTGAAGGTTAAGATGTCTTCACTGATTCACTTCGTCTGATCAATGTCTAACCAGGCAATGTGTAAAAATACAGAAAAGTAGGCTTTTGCTGATTCTGACACATGAAGAACATTTCTAATGAGCACCAATAGATGGAGCATAACTAAAGCAAGCAAAACAATGGCAGTGTGTGGGTTAGACGGCTGGGTCTCAGTTTACTCCCTATAGTTTGGTTTTAGTGAATCAGTAATAGTGAACATGGATTTGGGCCCTGGCTAAGCCTCTGGCAATAGGAGCATTGGGCCATTGAGCACTGAGTAGTGAATATCTGAGAGTAACCATGAGTATTGAATATATGAGTACCTGAGAGTTTCTGAGTGCCTGGGAATACCTGAGTACTGACAGCGTGAGAGTACTGAAAATATTTGAGTATCTCAGAATGTTCAAGTACTTGATATATTCATTTATTTTACATTTAAATATCCATCATTAAAAGGGTACAACAGCCCTAGCCATAACCGGAGTATCTGTGCATATCAGTGTATCAGAATATCTGATATTATCTGAATAGTATTATTATCTGATAGTATCAGAGTATCTTAAGAGTATACAAGTACAGTGGAACCTCTACTTACGAACTTTTTGCATTCCGTGACCCAGTTTGTAAGTAATGTGTTCCAGCCCCCACCCCGAAAGTCACCCTTTTTGCACTGATATATGTTTACAACACTCTCAAATTATTTAAAAAATACATGTAGCATTACTAAAAATAAAAAAGAAATACAGTGGTAACAGTAATAAATGACTGGCTGGAGGAGTAACACAGGCACTGGCTGTATGACGGGGAGGGGGGGGTGGAATAATGGAAAGTAGGCGGGTGAATGATGGGAGACGAAGCGTAGATACGGCTTAACTTAGCACAAATTTTGATGTCTGCTGATTACACTAATGCTAAATTGCTAAAGCTACAATTTGCTAATCTTTAAAGCTCACTCAAGTCTGGGAGCGCTGGGAGACTCACCTATAGGGGTCAGTGGACATTTCCAGCCGCCGGCTCGGTGGAGGCTCGGGTTCGTTTCTAGAGTCATGGTTCGTTGGTGGAGGCAAAAAATATTCAAATGCCCGGTTCGTATCTTGGAAAGTTCGTTAGTAGAGGTTCCACTGTATACGACATATTAAAGTTTCTGAAAACCCAAGAATACCATATCTAAGTTTCTCTATAATTGAGCTTATTAGAGAGTATCAGTGTCTCAATGAATCTGAATGTACCTGAGTATTTAAAACACGTACAGTATATGTGAGTGTTTGGGGGTGTATGTTATTATGGGAGCTTCTGATTGAATCATCTTGGGGTGAGCAAGAGACTGATACTCTTTGCAGTGAAATTAGGACAATATGACAACCTAGGTCAGATTATCTGAGTACTCTAACTCATAGCTCTACCAAACACACTCTAACTACCCAAACAGTTCTGCCCAGTGCATCCTAACATGATTTTTCTCACATTACGACTTCTGTAGTTTCAGCATCAAGTTCCAGCCTGGCAATGTGAAGTTTGGTCAGATGTCTTTTCAAAAGTGCACCTGAGTTCACCAAACAGCATCACAGAGCAACTCTCCTGGACAAATCTAATGGCCTGAGTCAGACGTGTGATCAGCTGGCACAATGATGAAGGAAAAAGAATCCCTGCTGACTTTCCATCCAGCTGATTGTGCCCCTATGCTTTGCTTCAGAGGCAGCGCTGCGAGGAAGCAGGTATGGTGACTTACAGGTATGTTTTTTAGGCGTCTTTTTTTCTTTCATTACTGTAAAATTAAAACCAATAATAATATAAACAAATAGAGGCTGTTGACCCTTAGGAATCACATTTAGAACAATTGTTTAGTGAGGAGTCAATATTTTTTTAGCTGATAAAAATTCTGGTTGATAGCCAATGCTAACCTTGCCACTGATGACCGTGAGGAATTTTGTAATGATATTCCTTTGGTGAAGAAAACTCCAGCCTGGAGCAATAGAGTGAATGGACAACTTGCAACCTGCACAACCCAAATGGAGTTTTGATGGTGGTTTCTGCAGTCTGTGTGTTCAGCTTCCACAAGGTGTAAGGCATTCCCACTCTTAAGAGCAATGCCAACCTGTTCCCCCAGTTTGGAGTTTTTCTCACAAGAAGAGCCCTAGTTTCTGAGATTTGGAATTCATCAGGGTCCTGGATGCAGGATCTGTGGTTCTGTAACCGGATTGTTGGTTCTGAACATGGAGAAATGCTATTGTTGAGCATACGCATGTGTTACATAGTAAGAAGAAGATAGCAATGAATAATGAGAAGCTGTATGTTACAGTTACTTTAACATGGGCAAGTGGTGTTGACGGAGTGAAGCATAGGGCATGACCTTAAGTTAATGCCAATGCTATTTTCTCCTAGCACGTCAGTGGGATTTTCTGTTTTGTGCTAGCCAGAAGTTAATGTGTCCACACATTGTTTTCACCATACTGGGTAGGGTAAAACCTGAAATATTGCAGCAAAACACAGATTAACCCTGTGTTTCAGTAAATTAACGTGTCTAAAGAAATAAAAGGTAAAGATGGCATGGGTTCACGCTGCACTCTCTGAAAGAACTCCTGAATGAGGCCAAACAGCTTGAGAAGGTGCATTGTTTTGGAAAATATCATGAGCACCAACTGTGCCTTGTGATCCCCAGGCAGCTCTGATGAAAGAAAAAGTGTTCTCAGAAAGGCATTGGACTCTAAACCAAGGACACAATCAGAGAGAGGGAGAGAGAGAGAGTAGTTTCTCTGAAAAAACTGTCTGCTTATGGATGATCTACTGTCCCTGTACTTTTACTGTATCCACAAGTGTGAGTAACTGGCTCTAGTGTGCCCAATGATTCCAGGTAGGCATTCGTAGTGTAATGCCTGACCGTTCACTTTATTGTGAAACCAGTGGCACTGGCAGCTGTAATCATATATGTACAGTTTGTACAGTTTTGTGGTATTCTTCGTTAAAAAAGAAAAAAAAAATATATTTCTTGAAAATAAAATTTGACAACAGCAGATTTTTTTTTTTTTTCTTTTTTTTTTTTTCTTTTTTTTTTTTTTTTTTTTCTGAATCTGTGCTTGAGAAAGAGATGCGATTATCTGCATACACTGTATCCACTCAGAACATGAACCCACCCCCCCACCCTGAATGTGTAATGCACATTCAGGATCCATCTGGTGAATTTATTATTTATAGGCTACATATTTGTTAAAATATGGCTTTATTAATAATTATTTGCTAAATTGTTCTGGATTTCTTCTCTAGTAAATGAAGTAAGGGTATATATCTTTATTTGAAATTATCTGGTTAATTTAGCCTCCTGCATCTTTTTCTGTTTTCTGCATCAAAGCATGGCACTATCATTTAATGCTTCCTTGGTGTATACACTCTTTAAGTAAATAAAGTACGTCTACCAGCAAGTGACGTAGCCCTAATAGAATCAGTCCCCTCTGAGTCTTTGTACATGTGTTTTGGTCCCTTGTGTCCTGTAGCCATGCCCCATACATGTGAGCTCTTCCAGATCACATGACCTAGCTCACAGGGTTGTCATCATCTTTTTTTGTGTTTCCTAGATATTACTTCACATTCACGTCTATTAAACCTCAGACTTAAAAATTATGGTTCTACCATGGTCTGTTGGTAAAGGAAATGTTTTTATTTTACAGATCACTGAACATTGAAGAACTTTGGCATTATTTAAAGGGTTCTTTTTACATTATGAAAAGGTTCTTCAGATTGATAGAGAATGTGCTATAGAGCATCTTTTAGACAAGGGTTCTATATGGCACCATAAAAAGGTTCTTCTTTTGTTAAAATGTCAATAATGTAACAATAGATGAACAGATTTTGGGCCACATAGAACCCTTTTAGTGTCTACCACATTACACTCAACCACTGCTAATTCCCTGCATTCAATTTCACAGACACCTTCTTGATTGTTCCATGCACAGTTTGTGAGTGGAGCTGAACTGTGACAGAGGCCAGGGGAACTCAAAGCACAGGAGAGGCAGCTGCTGCTTACTTTTTCATAAGACAATTTAGCACCAGATATGATAAATGTGCCATGCCTTACTGTGATGCATACAGTTCCCTTCTATACTGCTTCTAGCTGCATTATTTCAGAAGAAAATGAATTTTTTATTAAGTGTGTGGGACTGTGGGTGGGAGCGGGCCAAAAGGCCTAAGTTGCGGGCGGGAGTGGGATCAATGCTGCTGAATTTTGGTGGGAGAGACACGAGTTGGATGTAAAAATTATTCTAACTTCTGACTTGTAGATAGCGTACTACTGTAGTTAAGTCTTACTACAATCAGCAACAGGTAGATGACGTTTTGCTTGCTGTCCTGAGAGAGAAGGCCTTTTTTTGGGATAACGAAACAAAATACAATTTCCTCCTACCACTAGGAAAATGTCCCTGGACTATTGCTTGCTTAACAGCCACTGTGCTTGGACCCGTGGGATCCAGCTCTCCACACACTTACCTCACACTTTTCTGGTCATTCTTTTAGCACTCTGAGGAAATAGAGTGAGAATGAAACTTTGTAGTCATTCTTTTTGAGGACCCTGGACATATGAGCAGACTGATTATGCGTAATTGAAGAACTATCTTCTGATTCTTCAGAACAATGTTGAGCAGAATATTGTATTCAAATTCAAACAGAATTAGCTTTCTGCCAGCGAGGTAATTATCCAGTGGGCTCCAGAATGCTCCATGTATATGACTGACAGCAAAGTTAACATTCAAATCCAATTATGCCCTCCCTCTACAGACACTTGTACCCACATAACCCTTCTCACCCTGGACACCTTGCTTTTCTTTTTAATGTCAATTATGCTATGAATTTTTTCATTGTTTTATGTTTTGTTTTTTTTTTATTTACAATGGCCAGTCTGAGGTCACACTATATTTAATAACGTCCAGCTCAGATCCCAATCACTTGCATGTTTCTGAAACGATTAATTTATTTTAATAATAATAATAATAATAATAATAATAATAATAATAGTTGGTAAGCACTTCCCAGTAGTCATAGAGTTCAGACTGTCCAAATCCACTAAAGCTAAGCAGGTTTGGGCCAGTACCTGGTGAGAGACCTCTATTGGAAAAGCTTCAAGTGGCTTCTGGAAGTTATTTTGGTGGTAGCCACTAGGGGACGCTGACCGGCGGCCTGTTTGAATCCCAGTGCTTGAGTGCAGTGACTGGGACACTGATGGTCGTGCCGTCCTACAGGCATAAAACCTGAGGTCCTGATTCTGAGGCCATAAATAATCCTGGGGCTTTTTCTCAAGCAATGTACCAGAGTCACTCCAATGTCTTTCTAAATCTATCACTGTGGTCATGCCTGGCCTCCTAACTATTCCCAGCTTCATATAAACTGGCTCAAACATTCCGTCTCGCCTCTTTACCTAACATCTGATGTTTCTTAATAGAACTGGCACAGCTTGGCTGTCTTTACATGATCCTGGTTGGTTCTGCGCATTGATTGTGGTGGAAGCACAACAGTACAGGGGGGTACAGAACAGCACAAATAGCAGTATTAAAAGCCAGTGGGCAGCACAGGGCAGCAGGGGTAAAAGGAACTTTCTCTGTCAACAAGCATGGCAGATAACAACAGTAATACAGGCTCCCTTACTAAGCAGTCACATCAGATTGCTTTAGTAACAGCAGGTAGTTATCTGCTGAGCTGTGGTAGTGCTCCCTCAGTTTGGAGTCACAGCAGTTAGCAGCAGTGATGGCAGGCACGTAGTTGCAGAGTAGGGCCCACTAGTGGTGATGAAAGCAAGCTCTTACACAGGAGTAGCTGTGGTGATAGGAGGCAGTTGGTTGGTAACCCGTGTCTAGCAGCGGTGGCAAAAATGGGCTTCCTCAGACAGCAGGAAGATTGGAGCGCTGGAGGTAAAGAGATTACAGACATATATATTTCAAGTTTCAAGACAGAATAGAATGAAGGGGTTATTGAATGGAGAGATGCCAGTGTGATCTTGCTAAGAACTGATGTCAGACAGACTGTTCATCAGTTTCAAACCAAGGCTCTGTCCACAAGGATCCACTTATTTTTAAAAACAAAGGTATGTCTGAAAATATCTCTCTCCACACATATAGAAAAATATCAGTATTATCATGCCAGTCCAGTAGAGTCTTACTGTACATACAATACCTCTTAAAGATATGTGTCAAAACACCACAGCACATGAGAGGAACAGAGGTGTTAACCCCAAATCACTCCATACTCCCTAGTGCACTACACAAGTCATGGAACTAGTGAGTATAGCTCTTATTAGTGCAGTAAATATTTCTAATACAATATCATTTACATTTATTTACATGGGAATCTGAAATCAAGTGCTAGCTGCATGTGCATTGTGGTTTAATGACTTATATATTTAACTAAAGAGGGAGGGAGTAGGTATTTACATTTCAGCCGGAGAAAGACATGCTGTGTGTCATTTCCAAAAATATTCATTTTCTTTCATCCACATGAGAATAGTCTCCACCTCGTCCATTTTTGGAAATCTCTGTTTTCAGTGACCTAAAATGTTGTTTTCCTGTGGACGGGAGGCCAAAACGCAGACAAAATCCTCAGTTTTTAAAAATAAACTCATTCATGTGGAGGAGGTTCCAGAAAATGATGGAGGATAAGGCAGAGGTTGAGCATATTCTAGAAAAGTCATTCAGAACACCTCTTTAAAGCTGGGTTTTTCAAACCTTTCTTCAAGGGACCCACGCTCAGTGACTTGGCATTGTGTGAAATTGCACCCCACACCAGTCTTGAAAATGAAGTTGCTACAAAGGGTACTTTGAGTGATGCCAAAGAAGAACCATGTTTGTTAAGAGATGTTTGAGTGTGAAGAACCTTTTGAAGGTTTTAAAACCCTTCGCTTGATCTGAAGGTTCCTCATGGAACCAAAAGTGTTCTTCTATGGCGTCACTCGAACATTTTGTAACAATTTTTTAAGAGTGCATGTTTTGACCATTGATTTGTATCACAACCCTAAACAGCAACACAAACTCTGAACATTTACTACAATATAAAATGATATATAACTGATGTTGGCCTATTTGTTTCTCCACATCACTGTTAACAACATTCAGAACTAGGGTAAATCCCACCTCTCCATTTTGTCTAGGAGTAGGGGGTCTTTGCTGGGAAATAAATCCAGTGTTTTCTCCTTTTAAAACTATAACAATTTTATTGCATTATTTTATTGATGTTTTAATGTATTATGACCCTTTTCCTCATAACAAGCATAAAACATAAGTAGTAGTACTCTGATGTCTCTGTAGGGAGCTAGTTCATTTCCAGTTCCACGTTAAATAGTAAATCAATTACATTCTAGTGCCTGATGTTACTGCGGCAACATTTAAGGTGGAACTGGAAGCTTTAAAAAATACAATAAAATAAATAAATAAAATGAAAAAGCTGGGAAATAAGAAGCTGA
Source organism: Hoplias malabaricus (assembly GCF_029633855.1). Taxonomy (NCBI): domain Eukaryota; kingdom Metazoa; phylum Chordata; class Actinopteri; order Characiformes; family Erythrinidae; genus Hoplias; species Hoplias malabaricus. Next base: position 5,893,042 of record NC_089807.1, on the reverse strand, counting down.
ATTCAGTTTCACGTCACAGAAGAGTTAAAAGTGTGCGCTGAAATAGGACTGTTGAACATATCAGATGTTTATGGAGCACTTTTGGCATAAATAGTTCACCCAAGACCATCGTCCAGTGACCAGTGTCACAATGATACGTGTGTTTCACTCTTTGACTGAAACCAAAGTTAAGCAAAGTTTGTAGACCAAGTTTCACATCAGTTCACATCTGATTATTATCAGTTTTCCCTGATTCCACTGTGTAGTCGCATGGATGATGAATAGTTGGCCCTAATCAGTGTTGTTGTTCATTGTGTGATCAAGTGGAGAATATAACATTACCCCCCAGATGTTGGAACTGAGGTTTAGGGTGTGCTCCCTGCAACAAAGTCAGGTAGACCACTCTGTAGTTCTCTTTTGGGTCTGGTGGAGTCCATGCAGCAGAATTTGGCATACGTGGAGTAGCCAGAACTGTCCCAGTGATTGTAGCCCCATTCTTTCTTTGTGTTTAGTTTCAAAAATAGAGAGAGACAGACTGACAAAGAGAGAGAGAGAGAGAGAGAGAGAGAGAGAGAGAGAGACTGAGAGAGACTGAGAGATGGATTGAGAGAACAAGTTCCCCTGCGGACAGCAGCCATGCTGACATTTGGACTAATTAGTGCAGCGCGACACTGCACTTCACTCCATAAAAAAATCTTTGCAGAAAACAGAGGCAGGATGGATGGCTCTAAAAGGTAGAGATAGAGAGAGAGAGAGAGAGAGAGAGAGAGAGCAGTAGATAGGTCATGGGGTAGTAGAATGGAATACATTAGGAGGCACTCGAGTCTGCTTTGTGTTGGTGGTGCTCTCCATGCTCTAATCAATGTGGTCCTCTGCCGCCTCAAGCTGTTTTTACACACGTTTTTTTACTCCCACAGAGGCTGCTGCTTTGTTTGTTTTATAGAAGGTCTTTGGTTGGTGAAGATGAGGAAGATATTGAGCTGAAGAATGGGCAGGAGAAGACATGGCTAGAACTTGCCCTGGGTGCTGCCTGTTAACTCAGTCACTCAACTCAGCAGGTCGACTCAAGCTTGTGAACATGAAGACTAGGAGACCAGGCATATGCCTCAGGGCTTACATATGTTTCACAACCATTTATAGCACAACCATTATATATTATGATTATTATTTACATAATTTAAAAAGGTATCCTTCATGCTATTCAAAACATCATGCTTTTAGGACTCACAGAAAATGAGGTGTTCTACTAGTTTTCTACTTCTACTCATGAAGTCCGAACCAATAGGAGACATATTTGCTTCTATTTAGACACATAAATCAAGACTAAACTTTATATAATAAAAAGTTACATGGAGACAATTCATTAGCAGTATTTTTATTGAAACCACACCACTGAAGACACCATGCAAACCTTTTACTTTAGATGACCCCTGTTTGTCCAAACTGTAACGGATCTGTGCCTAAACAGAGTGACTTACAGCCCATTGTACCCTAACAGATTACGTATGATTAGGGGGCTGGATCATTCTTTGTGCAGTAGTGATTCTGACGTGGTGGTGGTGTGTTAGTGTGTGTTGAGCTGGTGTGAGTGATCAGACACAGCAGTGCTGCTGGAGTTTTTAAAATGCTTAGCTTGTTCTTTGCTGGGCTGCGAATATTCCAACAACAAAAACAATCCAGTACCTAAGTAATACCTGCTCTGTGGTGTATTCTGGGGCTCCTAAACACTGACAAACATGGGGTGGGTCAGTGGACAATTAGTGTAGATCCATGGAGGTGGTAGTAATGTTATGGCTGATGAGTGTACATTGCAATGTCTAATTGAGTTTTATTTTAATACGGGAAGTCAGGAACGCTTGATTCCTGTGAACTCCTGTCTGAAATATGTTTCCATTGTGCTTCTAAAACAACAAGATTTTGACTTAAAATTAAAGCTGGGCTCTCCTCAACTTGTGTATAATATCTTGCGTAATAAGACATGTGGACAATACATAGCGCCTAGCCACCTGTCCAGGCTTGAATGCCCATGCACAGCCTCGGGAGGGACAGGGCCGGCTGTGGTAAAAGCCAGGGCTGGAGCTTAAGGTGGATAATTAGCAGACTGGTGACACTTCATGGATTGTTTCACGGCTGGAGATCTGAAGCACTGTCTCAAGCAATATTCAGAGATTAAAAAGTCAAAAATAGCTACATATTAAAGTCCAAATGCAAGAATCTGGGAACTGTAGAGGCTGGCCGGGGTCATACATGGGCAGAAGGGGAAATATAAGGATGAACAAATAGCAGAAATAAGCAACATATGAGGAAAAATGATGTGCTGAAAAACACAAACAGCAACACTTAGGAAGCTAAGAAATGAGTATACACCAATTAGCCAAAACTTTAAAACCTCTCCCTTGTTTACACTCTCATTGTCCATTTCATCAGCTCCAATGTCTGTATAGGTTCAATTTTTAGCTCTACCATTACAGCCCCCCCCCCCCCCCTTTCACCATGTACTCCCATAATCAGGACCCCCACAGGACCCCAGAGGAGATATAACTTGGTAGTGGATAATTCTCAACGCTGCTGTGACACTGAAGTGGTGGTGGTGTGTTAGTATGAGTATGAGTGGATCAGATGCAGCTGTGCTTCTGGATTTTTTAAGCCCTTCATCGGTGACACAGGGTGCTGTTGGCTGGATGTTTTTGGTTGGTAGACTACTCTCAGTCCAGCAAAGACACACAAAACTTTAAAAATTCCAGTTGTTTCTGATCCACTTGTGCCAGCACAACACACTCTAAAACACTACCAGGGTGAAAGGAGACAAACAATGTATGCAGAGCAAAACCTGGACTAAAATATGTAACTTTAGAACTACAAAATGCTCTTGTATATTGTCAATGGAGCTGATAAATTGGACAGTGAATGCAGAGGTGGCTTTATGTGGCATTTATGGAAGCTGATGTTATTGAATTCTGTTTCCAAGATACCAAGAATAATGATGGCATATTCATAACCATGTTGTGTAACATATATATTTTGAAAGGTATTAAAAACATTAAATTAGTTGGACGTCTGGGTTCTATCAAAAGCACTGTGAATCATTCTGACTCAGACAGTCTCTCTAGAATGAAGATCCACTCTAAATTTTATTTGCATTATAACAATTTAATTTTGAATCCAAAGTTTCTGAATGTATGACTTGTGAGTTGTTAAAGAGAAGAGGGTTACATGGTGTACTTCAGAGAGCTATCCACTGGTCAAGTAATTTCAGTGGCTATTGGAAGACTCTTGGGAAAGAGTTATTTCCTGCCTTAAACACGAGTGGATTGATAATTTGTAGAAGAAAAAATAAATAAATAAAAAATCTTATAATGATAATACGGTAATTTAAAGTAGTGTTGTGATAAGAAATATATTTATATTGATGTTGTTCAGTAATAAGAATCCTATTAAATGACCATCAGAGCTCGTGTTGCCTCTCAGCCAGTTTAATAACATTGCCTCTGCTGGTAAAATGTCACTTAAGTGCTTGTGTCGTTGGTGTTAATATCAAGATTCGAAAGTGAACGTTTCAGTGAAGGAGGGTAGTAGTGGCTCATGTTATTACACTTGCTTTTCATGAACTCTCTTAGGGAAACACGCTAAGTGTCAAGGAATGCACAAAAATGTAATACAAAGCAGGAATGCAATGAAAGTATTGTGTAAACATACCAGAATACATGGTCCACACTGGGGCAGTGGAAAATTAAAGTTCTGCCACTCACCCGCTCTACAGTTAGTAAGTGAAACTGTACATTATTGGTGAGCGGTAGAAGAAGCAAAGAAAAGACTGACCCTCTAGCAATCTAGCCAAGTCCTGCTAACCATAATGAAACTCAGTATTGTCCTAGTATCTACACCATATTCTTTTTTATTCATTTACTTCTATATTTTCTGTTTACTGACTGTGTGACTGAATGCTTCTCTCTTGCACCCTTGCTACAGACAGGAGTTAAAATTCAGTTCAGCTGAATCATTGTTGTTTCATGTGGCTTTGGGTCTTTGTTTCAGTTATTATTGTCAAGGGAAATAGTGTCAAGATACAGTGGTATAAATGCGTTTTTCCTGGAGCAAAATCCCCCACTCGTGGCCATATTCAAGGTCCACTAAAATATACTTCTGTTATCCTAGTGCTACATTAAAAACCCCAGCTTCGGTTTGTGAATGTATTCAAAGTCCACTAAAGTAATCTTTTGGCCCTGTATTGAGAATTGTTGTAGATTGTAGAAAAGAGGATGAAGCTGATGTTTGCTTTTTTATTTTTCATTCATTCATTCATTATCTGTAAGAGCTTATCCAGTTCGGGGTCACGGTGGGTCCAGAGCCTACACGGAATCATTTGGTGCAAGGTGGGAATACACCCTGGAGGGGGCACCAGTCCTTCACAGGGCAACACACACACACTCACACGTTCACTCACACGGACACTTTTGAGTCGCCAATCCACGTACCAAGGTGTGTTTTTGGACTGTGGGAGAAAACCGGAGCACCCGGAGGAAACCCATGCGGACACGGGGAGAACACACCACACTCCTCACAGACAGTCACCCCCGGAGGAAACACATGCAGACACAGGGAGAACACACCACACTCCTCACAGACAGTCACCCGGAGGAAACCCACGCAGACACAGGGAGAACACACCACACTCCTCACAGACATTCACCCGGAGGAAACCCACACAGACACAGGGAGAACACACCAAATTCCTCACAGACAGTCATTCGGAGTGGGACTCGAACCCACAACCTCTAGGTCCCTGGAGCTGTGTGACTGCGACACTAACCTGCTGCACCACCGTGACGAACCTTTTTTTTATCTTAATTTAATTAATTTATTTTTTGCTGCTAGCAGAATGAAGCGATTCCACCTTAAGTGGCCAAAATGGAATTTAGTTTTTATGTAAGATATTACTATGAATCTGTGAACATTGGTTTACACACACACACACACACACACACACACACACACACACACACTACGTGTTTTGGACCCTACTTTGGACCCTATGTTGAAATGCCAGAAGTGCCTGTGTGACAAACGCTATGCGGCTGATGGAGGTGGGTTTTTAAAGTCATGTTAGAGTCTACTTTAATACCTCACAAAGACTGCAGCACATTCAGCCTAATCTCAACATGAATGAGTTAATATTCAACTAAAAGTCTATTCCCGTGGTATTTCTGATATCTATCCGCTTTAACCCTGTCCCCAAACTCTAACCCTTACTCTGTCAATGGCGCTAACCATAAACCTGATTCTAACCTTAGACTTAACCCTAACTCTAAACTCAAATATCAGAAGCCGTAGTATTGTCTCCTGTGCAATTTTCTCACACAAAAGTGTACAGAATGTCTGTAGTTTCTGTAATCCATCTTCAGGTACATAACAGAGTTACATGAATTTAATGAAACCGTCCCACCATTGAATGGGAGCTCACATATTGTTTGTATAATAATATATATTGGTTTGTCTTGAAGTGACTCTGGTAAGCACTATATCTTCTGTTTTGTTAGGATTTCATTCTTGACCAAAGATGTTGAAAAAGCCAAGTCTGCTGTTGGTGAATAACATTAATTCATTTTCAAATTGATGCTGATGTAAAATTTGGTATTATTTTTTTTTTTACAACTGATGGACTACAGCAATCATTATTTTCATGTATTATAAAAAATTGAACTGAATCATAGTACTGATATGAACGATATGTCATGTAAGTATTGAACCACCCTCTTAGCCACCTTTCACATCAAGGCTCTGGACATTTCTGCAAAAGCTGACAAACAATAGATTATTTAGTTATCTCTAGTTGTGGGATTTACTGTTTCCACTTTGCCAGTAATAGCACCAGGGCCAACAATGACAAGAGTCTCTTCACCACAAGAGAGGTGACTTTGGCCAGATGGAAGGGACATATTAACCTCTCTTCTTAGTCCAATGTCTTTGATACACACACACACCGAACACAGAGATGACATAGCTGCTGTCAGTTTATGAAATGGCCTTAGACCCATGTGTGTGCCTCCTGTGTGGTTTTGCTTTCCGCCTGCCAGATGACTCCATATGCACAACAAATGTTGCTATGGTGATGCCTCCTCTTATTTAGCACTTCAGGTGATGACCAATCATGGGGCCAACCTCTCGAGACCTCACACACCGCATTCATGCTGCAGATAAACAACAGGATATAAACAGGGGCAATTTGGCTGACTCCAGCAATTAGAAATGGCAGTCTTCTGGATGTTACAGAGGATGGTACTTGGACATATTCAAGATGATAATCTTGCCAGAACAAGTTGCGACAAGTACAAGCTTATGGCTGCTGCATACGAATGGCTTGAGCCACTGCTGTAGCCTTTGCAGACGTGTTCCGACTTCAGCTAAAGCTTCAATTTAAGCAGTTGAAAACAAATCGTCTGTTTTTCCAAGCGGTTTCCCACTGTTTGCATCTTGCCGTCTCACTCAATAACATCATGAAGCTTGGCCTGCTGCTCAGCTGAGAGATGTTCTGGTGTAACTTTGCAAGGCATGCCATGCTGTACTCGCTCAATCTTTCTGCCTAATATGGGAAATATCCTCCCAGCATTTGGACTACCATGTGTTCAAATGAAAGGAACTGCAGCCTGGTAAATTTGGATTGATGTCTATGTGCTTGCCCAAGACCAAAGTTTAAGTAGGCCTAGATATTCTGTTTTTCATGGATCAGTGAGCATGATGATGTTAGTGGGTACAAAATGCTCTATCCCAGCTTTAGTAAATGTATAATGTATGTGTTGCACACCGGCTTTGATTTACGCAACATTGAACACTGTATTCTATATTCATAGGCCTTAAACTGACTGTACTTTCCCACCCTTGAAGAAGTGTTAATTCTGTCACGTTTGGTTCGTCTATTTCAGGCGCTCTTGCTTCTTTCACAGGTTTTCTTTTTGACAACTTTTTTTTTCCCCCTGCTTTCATTTCTGAGACTGCCTGTGGAGCCTCATGCCGACTTTCTTGTTAAGAGGCTGAACGAAGGAACTGAAGGTGCTTTTGTTAGAATATCTTCAGTAACCTTTTTTTTCCTTGCAGAAATGGAGTGGAATACAATTCCAGTCGAAGAGTGGAGTTCCCGATGCAGAGAACATTATTTACCAGCTGGGCCTTGGCAACTCGCATTGTCTGACTTCGACAAAGCCTGGAGAACAGGCTGCTTATGTGCCAAAGTTAAGAAAACTAGCGCTAAATCACCAACACAGAATGCATGCAAGGGCTGATGATATCTGCACTGATGCACATGGAATTGTGGTATAGTGGTTGGAGCATGTGGCTGACAATCCGTGGAGCAAGCATGATCAATTCTGGTCAACTTTGACTTACTCTAAAGCTGTCAAGGGCTATCTTTGCCTGCCTACAGGTTGCACTTAAAGGCAGAGCTTTAATGTTAAAATTTAAAAACTTTTAGCCTTGTGTGTTTCCATTAAACCATGCAGAGCTTTTCGATTTTCATTCATTATGTGATCACTTCTTTGTATTTTGGAATCCTACTCATGAAAATCAATACAACTGAGTTTTCCCTTTGTGAGAACGTGGGGTGTTCCCATGGGCACACAAAACCTCTGTTAAAAGCATTAGGACTTGCATCTGTTGGGTCTTAATGTTGGAAAAGAAGGGTTAGATCTTCTTGCAGAACCTTCTGATGACAATCCTTCCTGTGTTCTAGTGGAGACTTGAGTAATGAACTTGCACAGCATGAAAGCAAATAATGCCAGATTTGACAGTGATTGGGTTGCAGTTCTCACTGAATCTGTTAAACAAGCACATGAAGCCCCTGCTGGAAGGTAAATTGAGCATTGCTCCTATGGCTAACTAGACCCATCAAGTCCCAGACAGGACCCTCTGTGGGTGCCTAAGCCCAATTTTGCCCTAAGTACCTACACAAGCCTTGGTAGTAGCCATTAAGAGAGACCTTCTTCAAAGGTCACTCCTCTGAGCCCATCCTCGTGGATCTACTCCCAGGAGGCCTTGCAGATAGAGTGCAGCAAATGGAGAGGAAAGTGTTGATTCCTTCGAACATCTGCCCGCTGGTCTCGCCTGGTCTCAGAACAGCTGCCTCTCATCTGTGCACCACTCAAGGTAATCAATCATTCATTTAAGCAATGCTAGAGCTTCTCTTACCATAGCATGAGGGAGCTAGGGAGATGGACACTTTACAGTTAGTGTCTACCACAACGATTGCTAGTACACATACTATATGGGGCCATTTTTGGTTTATATGGGTTTCTACTCAAAATTGAGACCTCTTTTTCAGAGCCTACCCTTACTTTGTGGAGATTAGCTTCTAAGAAGGCTATCTCTTGCCCATTTGATGCCAGGCACTATGTTTATTTCATTATATGTGAGTGTTTTATTGATATGTCAAAGGCTTATTTGATTAGTAGCAGGCCTTTTGTCTTTAGGGTACTTTGGAAGGCACTCACACAACTCATGAGTGATTTACCTGCTGCATATTCCCTGTTGACTCTGCCCCAGTTGGGAAAAAAAGTTTGTTCAACTTAGTTCGCCCACCTGTTTTAAATGTTCAAGAAGCCACACACGTTTTGATTGTGTTCTGCCTTGTTTTTAAAGACATTAGCACTGGGCTTAAGGGAGCACCTCCAGTGCCCTGAAAATAAATAAATAAAAAAGCTGTTTATGACTCTCGGTAAAAAAAAAAAAAAGTAATTGAACACAAGGCAGGTGCCAACAGTGGGTGCACTCTTTGACTTTATGCTAAAATAGACACACAGACATGGTTGTACAAAGCGTGATTGCATTTGGAAATGCAAAGTAAGGGCATATGTATGAGCATCCATCTGGGCTGATCTGAATGTGTGTGAAAGTGCCAACTGCTGTCAGGTTTTGAGTGACGGGATCCCCCACATGTGCCTTGAATGTGGAACTCGACCCTAGGCCATCCAGCACTCTCTCTCGGCCGTGCTTCTCCTCAGAAGATCAAACGCTTGGAAACCGAAGAGGCAGACAAGAGGCTCAAGCTGTGCCAGCATGCTACAAATAGGGCAAGGAGTGTCAAGCTGCCAACCTCTCAGGCCAGACCCTGCAGACACAGAGGCAGAAAAAGCATCCAAGGACAGGTAAAAGCTCAGCAATTATTTCCCCCCACCAACCACCCACCAAGTGGTGCAAGAGGATTGTGTTCCAACAAGCTCAAACCTGATTTCAAATTCCAAACATAGCAAGGAATCCAGGTGAGAACAACCCGATTTTCTGTTCTTTGGGTGGTAAGGTGACTTCCCAAGGTTTTCTGCCCTAGAGGGTTTTTGTCCAGCACAGTTTGATCACTTCTCTGCTAAAATACACCAGCAATGTTCATTTTTAGCATTTATACAAAACTGTGATTACTCCAGACCTCCAGGGCTGAAGCTGAACTTCTGGTCTTATTCAAACTGTCACGTAAAGAAGCATTTTTTTTTGCATCAGATTATGTAGATCAAACAAGGCTAGTCTAAACTACTTCATTTTATTTTTTGCACACCCACAAAAGACAAAAAAAAAAAAATCTAATTCAGCTAACCAAATATTTTCATGTACAGCCAAATACATTTTTCCACACTCTGATGTAAAAGAGCTAAGGTTAAATAAATTTAGCTATTAGCCCTAACTATTCAGCTTGTAAATTAGTGGCTGAATATACACTAAGCAAATATACACTACCCCATATACGCCACTTAGGCCCTTACTGGTCAGACAGACATATTTCTCCCACCTAAATTAAACAATGTTTGCGTCATGGCAGTATGAGCTCTCATGGTTGTTGATAGCTTCGACTTCCATAATGAATGAGACAAACAACAAAATATATAGCCTCCTCATGTCCATCGTGATCCTTCTACACTTCCTTTTACCATAATGTTATTAAGCCTTCCTGTGGCTCAAAAGAATTGATTTTTGGTCCCCTCACACTGAATTTTCCCACCTTCTTAATAGCAGTAACTACAGATTAAGTTACCTGAAGTAATGGTAGATGCCTCCAGTTTCATAACAACATCTGCTTTAGGTTAAATAAGCCATTGGGTTTTCTACTACAACATCCAAGAGGTCGGCTGACAGTCCCTGTGTTTGTTCGTTCATTCCCAAGGATCGGTCCACTTAGCAATATTATTGCAAACCAAGTGTGTGTAGTGTGGGTGGACGTAAGAATCTTGGTTGGGATCACATGGGATCTTATTAACATAGCTTGTGTTTTGAACAAATACAGATTAGCGTCAAGAGTAGTTGTGTTGTTGTAATGGTGCAAAGATCTCAGGAGAAAATGTTAGCTTTCCAACCTCCAGAATTTCAGGTTCATAGTGTAGTAGTGAGCTGACTGAATGCAACTAATCCAAGGTTGAGATTAAAGCGAGGGATCAAAACAGAGGTAGTATGGACCAAAGGTGGCTCAAAGTACTTTTCATTGATCTTTCCTTTATTTTGATTGGATGTAAGTAGAACACCAAAGCGAATAGAAAGTGACGTGGTCTATTTCAGCCCATATCCATCCAACAGATGAAGAAAATGATTGAAAGTCAACAAGCAGGACTATTCCTTAGGCACTTTCCTTGCCTTATTTCCCATCCATTTCTTTGGAAGCCTTGTGCCCAATAAGACATGCAGGACAACTTAAGAAATGTCTAGTCTTAGGGATTAAGTAGCAATAGAGGTTTAAAAATAACATGAAGATAGTCACAGACAGCCCACGGGCAGCATAACACGTCAGAGACATTCATTCTGTCTGGGCAAGGGGAGAGAGGGGAACATTCATTAAGCACTGATCAGACATTTTATCCGAATGAGAGATGGGAGGATATCTATAAAAAAATTCCCTCTCTCTCTCTCTCCCTCCCTCTCTCTCTCAATCTTCCCTTTATGTCCCTGGCTGCTTGCGTGTCCTACTTAATCATGCTTTTTTCCCCTTCTTTCTTAAAGTTCCTTGTCATCGCAGCCCCATGTCACACACTACTCTTCTAAATCTCAATTTATATCATTTCTCCCAGTCCACAATTTGGAAAGTGTAGAGGGCTTGAGAAATCTGAAATTTCACGAGCTGCTCTGACAGGAGAATAAATAAAGCCTCGTAATTGGGTGGTCACTGGGGCACTGTTATTGCTCCAGTCAGGAGTGACGTGCAACGTTTTATGCTGTACTTTGAGAGCGGGGGGTGGGGGACTAGGAAAATCAAAGCACACTATGAAAGCCTCACTATTTTGATGCAATTTAGCAATAAAGAAAGTGCTCTCTCTCTCTTTCTCTCTCTCAGTTTGGTGAAAGATGGCTGGTTTAATGAAATGCTACTTTCATTGCCTTCTCGCCACGTGCTTTTATCAAGATGCTCGCAAAATGTTACACCCTCCTTGGCAACGGCACTCTCAAGCAAATGCCTGCTTTATGTGGCCCTGTAAAAAGAAGGCAAATAAAAAGCCTGTTTATTGGCCCCTATCATTGCTCTACTCCAGGAACACTCCGTCTGCTGTTTAAAGACAGGACAGGCGTCTGGATGAAGAGTCAGCTTTCAGAGCTCTACTCCCTCTCAGATTCGGTCTCTTCTCCTCCGCGCTGACATGCAAGTTCACAGCAGGTGAATGCCGTCCTGTTTGTTGTTGTTTACAGCTAAAGAGCGGGCACTTTTGGAGGATGTTTACATCCGCCCGCGCTCCCGCAGCTCTGGGACTGTGCCCCTCCATATCTCTGTGGCTCTTAACATGTGACAGCACGGCTTAATAACATCACAGCTTTCCATTTACCATTTATCATTTAGCGTTTACTACAGCTAGGCCTTTAGCACTAAGTGCAAATAATGACTAATGCAGGCTAATGCTAGCAAATGCCAATGAATAATTTGCTTTTACAAACTGTTGATCATCAAATGGTTTACTGAGAATATTTTATTGCTCAGTAGACACCCCCCCCCCCCACCACCACCACCACCCTTCCAATTAGTGGATTCAACCTCAGTAGGCTTCACACATTTTGGACACAAATAATCAGCTTGTATCTCTGAAAAGCAAAAAGAGGAGGCACACACTAGCTTTTGGTCATCGGGTCACCAGGAGAGGCATCCCCCCACAAAACTGGGTTGTGCGGTGCAAATGCATTTTCTGGAGTCAAACACCATTTGATACCACTTGGTGGGTGGGTGGGTGGGTGGTTAGGTAGGTAGGTAGGTAGTATGTAATCTATCTAATATCCTAATAAATAGTGTACAGTCTTCTAAAATAACATAGACTTTTACTGCTGTTGCAGGTGAAAATTAACTTATTATATGAATCAATTAAAATATATTTTAATAATGAATATTTAAATGCAAAATAAAGACTCAATCTAAGATAAACACAATGGACATATAAAGCTATTAAAAAATGCTATCACTCTCTTGTATTTTTTGGAGGGAAATGTGATATCATGTGATATGCATGACAAACTGGCTAAAGGGAACATTTATATGTGTATAGAAATACATTTGTCATTTCTGCTATTAAATCAAAGTGAAACACTGATGACACAAGCCAGGACTTTTTACTCCTACATAGAGTTACACCACAGACATATTTTTTGCAGTTCTGTGTGATGTGAATGGAGTTATTAGTATCCAAATACTGTGAAATTAAATTAAATTAGCATAAAAAGAGACCGGTTGGTAGCTGACTGTCTAGTTAAACAGTGAATTGTGATGTGCTAATGTTTGATGAAAACTAACTAGCCAAAATAAATAAATAAATAAAGAAAAACCTAAAACTAAACAACAACAAAAAATATTTGTAAGTAAATTTATTTTACTTCTTAAATCACAGTATAAAGGTCCAGTTGCATTTGCAGATTATTACACACTTATACACAGTCATTTGTGGTCCTCCCATTAGCTTGCAGTCCCCAGCCACACACAATACCACCAAACTAAGAAGGTGACATCAAGCATATATTACACCCAAGCACCAACTCACTGATTCTTTTGACCTGCTGTTTACACAAACCCACAGGCCAATTGGGCTAGAACCAAGCACATTGTGATGAGATGAGAAGGATGTCGCCCCATTCAGTCAGAGAATGAGGTGAGGTGGACTTTCCAGTAGATCTTTATCTGTGGATACCTGATGCATTAACATGTATGTAACAGGCATTCTCAAAAAGATAGGGCCAACCGTTCTCGACCACCTCCCTCCACCCCCCAGAACTTGGATTTATATTTATAATGCTGAAAATATAATGCTACACTCTTGCCTTGCATCTCATTCTGGTATAAATTTGACACATTTGGCTTCAGTATGATTCACAGGACTTGTACAATGTTTACCAAGAATATTTCCCCCCTCAGGGAAGTGCAGGTTCATTTATTGTAGGAATAAACAGCACAAACCCTAAAATCAACAATAAACCATTAGCCTAAGGCTAAGCTTCAAAAGTTAGAAACTGAAGGACTGTCTCCTGTGTAACATTTTCCCACAACAGTTTACAGCACTGTTTCTGTAATTCTTCTTCAGGTCCATAACACACACTTTGTGTGGACTTATAATCAGCACCTTAAGTGGGCAGGAGTTCCTAAGTGAACCTAAAATGACTACTCATAATGAATCATAAAATGAAATGTCATGAATAGCTGTGCTCTTCTTAATTTTAGGAACCTTTGTTGCCAACATCCTGCATGTAACATTCCACTAAGATTGTGGTTGAAAACAATGATTGCTCAAAATATGTACAGCATGACTCCGTTCCCTTCTATTCTACAGAAATGAAGTCTGCCATGTAGTCAAATTTGCTTCCAGAGTCTGCGAAGTAGAGACCAGGGGTGGAGACAGACACACACCCTCCTCAAAGAAACTCAGATAGTCATGTCTCGGCTGTGCAGGAGAAAAGTGATTTTTTTTTTTTTTTTTATTAGCTGCAAGTAACCTTAATTTTATATTAATTTACTTTTCTCAGGCCACATCCACTCTTCTTTTATGAACTGCACAGCAGTTACTAGCATTTACCAACTATCTGTTCCAACTTAAACAGGGCAGCAATTACATCATTACATTATAATCTCTGCTACATTTAGAGTGAAATGTAAAGTCCTGCAGGTATCAGAATGTAACTGTGGGAAATTTGGAAAATGCCAGTAACTATTGCATTTCTTAAGGTGGAAAGTAGAATTCTAATAAGTTATAAACTCACTTAATGTCTGAGAAGGAGAATGTTACAGAGTTGCTGTTAGTGCAACCAGAGCTGGACTGCCCTTTGAGCTCAGTACACATATTGTGTATGGCCCTGCACATTATGAAGACCCACCATCTCCCCCCTTGCTTCAAGTTAGGGAAGGTCAATGTCTCATATTTACCAGTCAATGAAGCACAACTACCAAACTTTGAAGCAGAAGAGAGAACCTTGTAAAAATATTGATAGTTTTACACTTTTTAGTATTTGTTTAAACTGCTGCCAAAACAGCAATACACCCTGGAAGCTCCTTAATATTCCATTCCACCTTAAAAAAGTAAAGTAGTTACTTCCAATTGCTACGTTGAGTTTTTTATAGTTTTAATTCCACCTTAAATACTGCTGCTGTATTCACACCATTACACTAACACCGGCTTATTGGACGTTTTTGTTACACCTTAAACAGTGAAGCAGTTACAGGTGCCTGGATGAAACTGCTGCACTATTTAAGGTGACATGAAGCTACAAACTGGAGAATAAACAGCTAAATTAGCTTTTTTTTTTTCCTGTTCCACTTAATTATAGAATTAGTGTTGGCTCTATGTTCCCCTACTGCTTATTGGATTTTTTTTTTCACATTAAATAGTGACTGAGTTAAACTCAAGTGCTACAATTTGTTTACTTGCTGTTATAGTTATTCCACATTAAATTGTACATCTGCATCATTAAATGTGTGAAACTCCAACACAAAATAAAACTCAGGAACTTTAAAGCAGTGACCTCTGTGAGGACCAGTCTACAGACAATATGGATGTGAGGGTGATTACACTCCTGTTTTGTTTTAAAACAAGGCAGTGGTTATCTAGTCTCTCAAGCTATAGTTGTAGCCTAGTTTTATAACATCTGGACTTAAGATGGCAAGTAATTGACACTTAAGATTGATCTGGGTTTATTTTATTGGAACTGAATATTGATTAGCTGTGCGGACTGGGCAGTATACATGAACAGCACATATCTTAGTAAATGATCACAATAGAATATTAAGATAATAGTATAAATATTAATTCATTCATTATCTGTAACCGCTTATCCAGTCCAGGGTCGCGGCGGGTCCAGAGCCCACCCGGAACCATAGGGCACGCAGACACCGGGAGAACACACCAACTCCTCACAGACAGTCACCCGGAGGAAACCCACGCGGACACAGGGAGAACACACCACACTCCTCACAGACAGTCACCCGGAGGAAACCCACGCGGACACAGGGAGAACACACCACACTCCTCACAGACAGTCACCCGGAGCAGAAATCGAACCCACAACCTCCAGGTCCCTGGAGCTGTGTGACTGTGACTGTGAACTGTGGGGGGACCCGTTTTAATGAACCTTAAGGCACTGAAATAATATTTATAACAGTAGTTTTTTGTATAAATAAAATGCAGCTATGCTTAGGTTTGTAATGGTCAAAAAAAAGGCTCACAGTTTGGCTCACAGAGTACAGGTAAGAGGGCCCCCATCTGAATTATGCTTACAGACCCAGAGAAGTCCAGACTGGCTCTGAGTGCCACAAGCATGGATGTCAACCCCTGTATAATTAACAGTTATAATAAACAATAAATAATAACTAATTTAGACAGTTGTCTGAGAGATCCACTACAGCTCAAGCGCCTCCATGAACAGAAAGGGGGTTGTGCAGGTCAGGGAGTAGGGGGTGGGTCCTGCGAGGCTGTCAATCATTTAATTCGTGTAACCTCACCTTTTTTTTATATAAAATAAATATGTGCCAGTATTATCACAAGGAAATCTAACTGCAGGAATTAGACACTGGAGATGGAAAATCAGAAAACTGGCTGCTATAGGAGAAGGTAGACCTCTGCTGGAGTCATTTTTCTGGGACATTGTGCTGCAGTCTGGTTTATATGGTATGTTTTAAATTGCCATGAAGGACATCATTAAGAAGAAGAAAGCACATGTGTGAACTCAAATGTCAGGGCCCTGTCGCACAGCTGTGAAGCAGACTGACTGTGTCTGCCTTAAAGAGACTATTTCACATTAAGAACTCATAAAGAATGGCTTTGCTTACACCTCAACCATCAAATTCTGCCTATTGTTCTTGCAATATCAGCAGAAGTCCCCTTCAAGCAGCTCAGCATCACATTCCCTTTATTAACATTAAGACGATTTTTTGGCCGTCTCTCTTTACAGCGCTGACAGAAGCACAGACCTCTATTTCCCAGCTATTCATCTGCCACCGCTTTGGACATAAACGAACGGCGTTCTCTTTAACAAGTTGCCTCTTGTTTCATCAGGGTCCTCCGCATGAGGTTAATGTGAGTGGCGAGGCACATCCTTGTTTTCCCCGAGCTCCAAGAGGCTGTTTGCCTTTGTGCCTGAGCTTAATGGCTTTGTCTTCATTTCTGAAGTGGGCGGCTTTCAAGAGAGGATTAGTCCTGTACGGTGCCTTTAATTACGAGCGCTAAGCGTCGTACCCACAGCAGCTTTGCAGATTTCTCTGCCGTCCTCCAACTGTAATGAGGAAGTGACCGTGTCTTGCCAGGCTAAGGATCTGTTGGTGGATGAATGTAGACCATTAGAGAAGTTGAGTTGAGAGAGAGAGAGAGTGGGAGAGAGAGAAAGAAAGAAAAGGAAGGGCATTACTGTTGTCTGTTAGCTGTGTTGTTACCTGTATCCAGTGATTGATTGCATTGATTGGATTTCATATTGATTTTACAATCAATTACTATAAGTTCAAATCTACCAATGTCACAGAGAGGTGGGGGGTCAACTGGCCTGCTTGAGCTATCACAACTAAGATCACCCAAAACCCTTGTCTGTGAGAAGTGTGGTGTGTTCTCCCTCTGTCTGCGTGGGTTTCCTCTGGGTGACTGTCTGTGAGGAGTGTGGTGTGTTCTCTCTGTGTCTGCGTGGGTTGCCTCCGTGTGACTGTCTGTGAGGAGTGTGGTGTGTTCTC
Organism: Hoplias malabaricus; assembly: GCF_029633855.1. Taxonomy (NCBI): domain Eukaryota; kingdom Metazoa; phylum Chordata; class Actinopteri; order Characiformes; family Erythrinidae; genus Hoplias; species Hoplias malabaricus. The sequence goes on along the minus strand of NC_089807.1, from coordinate 5,875,926 downwards.
CCTGTGTCTGTGTGGGTTTCCTCCGGGTGACTGTCTGTGAGGAGTCGGTGTGTTCTCCCTGTGTCTGCGTAGGTTTCCTGCGGGTGACTGTCTGTGAGGAGTGTGGTGTGTTCTCCCTGTGTCTGCGTGGGTTTCCTTCGGGTGACTGTCTGTGAGGAGTATGGTGTGTTCTCCCTGTGTCTGTGTAGGTTTCCTCCGGGTGACTGTCTGTGAGGAGTGTGGTGTGTTCTCCCTGTGTCTGCGTGGGTTGCCTCCGGGTGACTGTCTGTGAGGAGTCGGTGTGTTCTCCCTGTGTCTGCGTAGGTTTCCTGCGGGTGACTGTCTGTGAGGAGTGTGGTGTGTTCTCCCTGTGTCTGTGTGGGTTTCCTCCGGGTGACTGTCTGTGAGGAGTGTGGTGTGTTTTCCCTGTGTCTGCGTGGGTTTCCTCCGGGTGATTGTCTGTGAGGAGTATGGTGTTTTCTTCCTGTGTCAGCGTAGGTTTCCTGCGGGTGACTGTCTGTGAGGAGTGTGGTGTGTTCTCCCTGTGTCTGCGTGGGTTTCCTCCGGATGACTGTCTGTGAGGAGTATGGTGTGTTCTCCCTGTGTCCGCGTGAGTTTCCTCCGGGTGACTGTCTGTGAGGAGTCGGTGTGTTCTCCCTGTGTCTGCGTAGGTTTCCTGCGGGTGACTGTCTGTGAGGAGTGTGGTGTGTTCTCCCTGTGTCTGCGTGGGTTTCCTTCGGGTGACTGTCTGTGAGGAGTATGGTGTGTTCTCCCTGTGTCTGTGTAGGTTTCCTCCGGGTGACTGTCTGTGAGGAGTGTGGTGTGTTCTCCCTGTGTCTGCGTGGGTTGCCTCCGGGTGACTGTCTGTGAGGAGTCGGTGTGTTCTCCCTGTGTCTGCGTAGGTTTCCTGCGGGTGACTGTCTGTGAGGAGTGTGGTGTGTTCTCCCTGTGTCTGTGTGGGTTTCCTCCGGGTGACTGTCTGTGAGGAGTGTGGTGTGTTTTCCCTGTATCTGCGTGGGTTTCCTCCGGGTGATTGTCTGTGAGGAGTATGGTGTTTTCTTCCTGTGCCAGCGTAGGTTTCCTGCGGGTGACTGTCTGTGAGGAGTGTGTTGTGTTCTCCCTGTGTCTGCGTGGGTTTCCTCCGGGTGACTGTCTGTGAGGAGTATGGTGTGTTCTCCCTGTGTCTGTGTGGGTTTCCTCCGGGTGACTGTCTGTGAGGAGTGTGGTGTTTTCTCCCTGTGTCTGCATAGGTTTCCTGCGGGTGACTGTCTATGTGGAGTGTGATGGGTTCTCCCTGTGTCTGCGTGGGTTTCCTTCGGTTGACTGTCTGTGAGGAGTGTGGTGTGTTCTCCTCGTGTCCACGTGGGTTTCCTCCAGGTGACTGTCTGTGAGGAGTGTGGTGTGTTCTCCCTGTGTCCGTGTTGGTTTCCTCCAGGTGCTCGGGTTTCCTCCCACGTTCCAAGTTGAAGTTGAACCTCACTGGGTTTAGTCCCAGCTTCCAAGTTTTCCTTCAGAGTCTGTGGGGCTGGATCTGTGGTTGTGCACTCAAGGCTTAAGTTGCACCCAAGGTGTGGTTTGAACCCAGAACCGTGGGATCCTGGAACTGTGTTTCAGTGACACTACCTCTGAACATAATTTTGTCTGCAATATTTACATGCAACATTTAGTCACAAAGCCTATTCTAAAATGTGAGATCAACAAAGAGTGAGCCAAACTCAACACCCTTATTATTCCTCCAGAGAGAGAGAGAGAGAGAGAGAGAGAGATATTGCCTGGTTCTAATCACTGAAGAGGAGCGGTGTAAGCTCAGTTAAAGCAGTGATAGAGAGGATGATCTCTATAAACAGAGCTGTTTTCTGTTAACTGATTCGACCCTTTGAACAAACCTTGTCATGAATCAACACTCTCTCTGTCTATTTTTTAAAAAAAATCCTGGCCTCTGTATGTCACACACCATCACATACAGCACTAGTTATTTTCCTTATCTGTACAAAATCATGCAAGAGGCATGTTCCAGTCATGGCGGACCCTCGGTACAAGTTCAGCACCAAGAAAACACAGAAGGACCATAAACAAAATGAGAATCTTTTTATGGCTGTTTCTTGTGATGCAATACAGACCAGTGCCTAGTTGAGTGTGTGGTTATGTGCTTTATACGGACAGTGATGATTACATCAGTGGTATTTAATTACAATTATTAAGCTCCTATTCCTCCAGCAAAGGACAAAAAACCCTGGAATGTGTGTGTGTCCATTGGTGTACATCTCACATGGATTTCAGGGGTCCTATCTTTGAATCATTTTTAGGACTCCTGAATCATTTTTTTTCCCTGTCTTACTCCATACAGAGAAGTTGGTGTTGGCTGTGGAGATGAGTTGGATTTCCCTAACTGAACATGCCACGGAACCCGTATCTCCTCTGTATCTGTGTTCCAGAAATGCTCTGTAATGTGCGTATAATAGTCGTGGCACAATTGTCATGTTTTTATTCTCTCTTATCACACAGCCCTATCCTGCTGTGATGTATGTGTGGGAGAGAGGGAGAGAGAGTGTGTGAGTGGTGTCCTGTTCCAGGACTGGAGAGAGTGTGGCACGGAGATAAGAGGAGCCCCCCATACTGATTCGAGCTCACCCGCCGCATGGAGATGAAAGCGGACGGGCCGTGGCAAAATGTCAGGGGAAATATGGTCGCGTGTGGAGTGTATGTATGTATGTGTGTGTGTGTGTAGTGTCTACCCAGTGTGTGTGTGAGAGAGAGTGAGTGCATCTCCACTGCACAGATAAGCCTGATCAGGAGTGGGGCCCATAAGAAAAGAGAAGTGGACACGAGAGAGAGAGAGAGAGAGAGAGAGAGAGAGAGAGAGACTCCAAACAATGGAGCAGAAGGGATGGCGGGGCGAGAGCAGTACTCTAAAAGAAAATGGCAGCCGTACCTTATTTGGTCTTTTAAATTAGCCCTGCATTTGCTGGAAGCTTATTAACTCTTTGTGTGCTTAGCAATTCTGCTATTGCCTATACACCTTGAGAATTGGAATAAGGCACATAGAACCTGATGGACCATGCCTCTTTAATGAAGAGATAGCCCTAAGTACCAAGAGGCTCTCACCCAGAGGAAAGAAAAATCAAAATAAGGATCTTCTTAAAGACTCTGTAGCAGTGTTAAATTTGTTAGTGATTTATTTCTAGAAAAATGTCTAGAACTTAATTAAAGTAATAATTTTCTGACAAGAACTATGACAACCATCAACAAATTAAATACTAAACTAAAATTTGAAAGACTGATAAATGACCTATTATTTCTGATCTGGAAACAGAAAATAACAAGGAAATAAAACAGGAAAATGCTTTGTCTGTTTGCTGTTGCCATGGCAGCCAGAGCATGGAGGAGGGTAGAGAACGTTTGGGTGTTAGTAGGAACCTATTATTGAAATTGAAATTCTACTTGTTTAACAGTTAAGCAGTCCTTGAATTTTTAATCCATTTGGAATTTGTTTCAACACACGATCCTAATCACAAATGGCATCTATGTGGTCATATGTGGTTATAAAGGGCACCATATAGGGGACAGATTGTTTGGTTTCAGACTGCAGCACTAATGTAAACAGATGGGGAAAATGGATAAAATTATCTTATATACAGCTACTCACCCTGCACTGGAGAGACTCTCACAACACTTAGATGCACAGAAACCCATTGTTGCGTGTTCTCCCTGTGTCTGTGTGGGTTTCTTCCAGGTGACTGTCTGTTAGGAGTGTGGTGTGTTCTCCCTGTGTCTGCGTGGGTTTCCTCCGGGTGACTGTCTGTGAGGAGTGTGGTGTGTTCTCCCTGTGTCTGCGTGGGTTTCCCCCCAATTGCATAATCCATGTGTTATCCATTGCTAGTCACATTAGCATTTTCATCATGGGATCTAATAGAAAACTGTTAGCTCTCAGCTTTTGTGACTGACTCTGAATGAGTTGTTCATACACTGATCATATACAAGATTCCGTAATCATCTTATTTCACTCGTGTTTTGTTTTAACATGTAAGGGGCTACAAACACAAGTATCTTATTATAATTATTTTGTTTTTACAGGTAAATAACCTGAACCTGATGTCCATGCACTCTGAGAGTGAAATATATTCTTGGTGGATAACACCCAAGAGCCCTAATAACTAATATTTTATGACTGACATTGTGTCCTACAGATGGTGTAGGGAGACATTTGTGATTCAGCCTTGGCTTCACTTTGGAATGGAAACATCACTCAGATTTTCAGAGAACTAGATTATTATTCAACTTTAAGGCAGAACAGAGAAATTATTTAGGCAGACAGGTGTATGTGGAAAGTATTTTAGTTAGCTATAGTTTTCATGATTCCCTTATGAATTAATGTCTACTTACTGTCTGAGTGCAGTATTATTACTTTTATTATCTGTGATGTGCACTAGGTAGCATGGTGCTCTTTAGGACACAGCCCAAGCTCCTCTCTACTGACTGACATGCCGACTAACTGCAGAGCTCTGTTTACAAACATGATATGGAGTTAATACTTCTTTAATTGTAACATCTAAATGAATAGTTAAAGTGGTGAGAGAAACAGAACAGATAAAGATCCATTTTTATTTTAGTTTAATGAGTTAATCTCCAAATGTGGATGCTACTCGACTCAGTGACGTTACCTGCAACCCATGGATATAACTTGTTTGAAGGGTTTATGCACCATTGGTTCTGAAATAATTTAAAATGCAGGTGGTATAAAGGACTGACATGAGTTAAATAGGGGAAGAGAGAGAGGAGGTCTGATATACAGCAGTAAATAGGCTAAGGGAATCTAACTGATCTCCTGAGGTTAAGGCCTAGGTGCAATAGGCCAGCACACCTGCCAATAGCTTTGATTTAATTGTCAGCCATATGGATTAAAATATGGTCTGTTGACTTGAGTAATTCCAGTGAGCAAACACACACACACACACACACACACACACACACATTGTCTTGCAGCTGCTGATCTTTCTCTGCATATATAGATTTTTCCAATGGAGGAGAAATCACATGTGTTGTAGCCTGAGGTCTAAAGGGATTTTCTCTCTGAAAGACCCATAGCACCTTTTACTAGGACTTAATTATCCCACACTGCTCCAAGTCTGCTAGATAGCTCGCTAATTAGCTGTTATTCAAGTAAATTAGGCTTTTTAATTACTTTTTTTTTTGTAAATGGCACGTCTGGAATTACCTGCCTTCTCCAAAATCAGGTTTTAGCCATTTATTTCCTCCGAGTTAATCATCGCTAATCCCCAGCCATTACAGGATGCTTATCAATGGGGAGAGGTGAAGGCTAGGACACACTTCTGTGGAACACACAGCCTAGCACAGCTACTTTCTTTATTGAATTTCAGCAGGATTTTTTTGAGGGTTTTTACTGCATGATATCTACTCGACTCGACACAGCTCTACTCTCTTTGTGATACCTTGTAGCAGCCAGGTACTGAAAGGTAGCTGGTGAATTTGCAAAAAAAAAAAAAAAACATCTCTAACATGAACCTCAGGATGTGGAACAAACATCAAAGATGAAGGGAACTTTAAATGTTGTATCTGTATTCTTGTGTTGTTGTTATTTTTTTGGGACTGAACACAGCTCAGCATCAGTTCAGTACTTCATTCCTTGATGCACCATCCAGCTTTTACATTCATTCATTCATTCAGATTCAGAATACTTTAAGGGGCAATTTAAAGGGGATCGAGTAGCTTAGAAACACACAACTTTTAAGACACATAATTGGTCATCGATCCAAGGAATGTTTTAAACTCTTTAAAAGACCATGGTGTAATTTACAGTTGTGAGTTTGGTAAAGAAAATATGTGATCACTTCTGTGGCTTCACTTCTAAAAATAAAGGTGCTACAAAGGGTTCTTTGAGCAAAGCCATAGAGGAACCTCTTTTGGATCCATAAAGATTCATGTTTCTTTAAGAGATGTGTGAGTGTGAGAACCTTTTAAAAGTCAAAAGATCAATAACTTGATTTTATTTACTTATTTAAAAGTATAAGCAAAAACTTGCTTTATGGAATCAAAAGTGGTTCTTTGGCGTCACTCAAAGAACTTTTCAGCACCTTTATTTTTAAGTGCATGGTTGATTTTATACATGTCTAGTTTGTGCTGGATGTCTGCAATTCATTGCGGTTGATTATTTTTTGTAACCAATCAGGTTCACACCTCATGGTTTGGTCCCTAACCTGCTCACTTAGAATCACAAGTACCTGCAAGTACTAAAATGGTACCTGGTACACTGTCAGAAAAACTGTCACAGTGGTGGTACCCTCAAAGATACATTTCAGTAACTTTAGTTAGGGAGCTAATTGTATCATATTCTATTATAATTTAAATGTTTTAAATTGTGTTGTTTACGTAAGCCACACTTTATCTCCAGCACTTATGTTATGTTCTTTTGTATGCTGTACCTTTAAATACATATTTACACTGTTAGTCCCTTTTAGTGACAATAAATGTACCTGTACCATAGGTTTCTTGTCATAGTGTATATCATGATGTGAAAAAGCACCATTTGGCCATGGTTGGCTGGAACTGTGGACAGGCTGACCACAGAGAAGAATGGGAAAACTTCCACTGGGACACTGGTCACTGATTGAACAAGGATAAGAGTAACTACATTAAAATGTCTGGCTGGGTCAGACTTATAGACCACAATGTATCTAGCCTAGCACCTAATGACTCCAGGTAGGCTACAGCAACCTTGCTCAGGATGAAGGAATTTCAGAAGATATATGTCTTAATTAGTCACATTGTCAGTTTCATAGAAACTCAATGGAGATCACACAGACACAACATGCACATGCCTGGCTAATACAGCGTGCATAACCAAGCCCAAAAGCTTGATGACATGCTCTTCTAAAATCAAGTCTACACTATGTTGGAACAAGTATATGTTGATTTTATAGAATTCAGCCACAATCCAAAATGAAATTATCATGTAATGATGTAGGAGAATTATCTCTGGATCAAGCCACTGTAAGTCATCACCAGGGTACTGACCGGAGCTCTAGCTGTCTAGAGAATTTAGTGATCCAGCCCACACTTAACACTGGGCATGGTGACCATAAGCTGATGCCTTGTGATGGACTGGCACACTGTCCAGGGTGTGTTCCTGCCTGAATGAATGGATCTGGAAGAACTTCCAACCTCCAAACTCCACAACAAGACAAGGTTTTCCAAGAACCCTACACTTCAGCAAAGGGATCTTAAGCTCTGAGCGAACAACTTCACCTTCCTTCCTCTCCAATGAATTAGAGCTATTTTTGCTCTTGTACCATCACAGCCTTTATTTGAAGTCTAAACTGAACCTAGATTCCAATGAAAGGACCCCATGCTCTTCACTGATTGAGCCCAGAAGTGCACTCAGACATCACCTTGCTTTTAGGCATTGTGTGATATCTACTTCACCACGGAAAGGCTTGGGAAGATCAATGAAGATTTTAGGCTTGACATTCATGTGTTGTTTTGCAAAATGGACACTTACTACACTTTGAGTCGTTACAGCCATTCCAGCCCCAATTACCCCCTCATTGCTTCTTATCGTACCGTGATGACTGCATTTCACAAAGCATGTTCATATTACATCAGGAGGAGTTTAAGCAATGGAACATCATCAAGAAAACCCAACTGAACTGGATGTTAGCTGGATATGTGCTTGTTGTTATGAGCATCAAAACCTTGTTTTTGGATATTTTCACCCCTGTCTGTTGTGCTCATATGATGGGTATTTTTTGACAAAATGCCCATTCATTTGGCAGATATCCATGGTTTTATTCTGTTATTATTGGTTGTTGTTTAAGAGATATCTCTGAGCCGATTAGATACAATATATGCTCACCACAACAGTGCAAGGCTGTTCACCTAGTCACTCACTTTCACACACTTGTGGACAGTTTCACACAGTCGATTCACCTATCAGCATTTGTTTTTAAACAAAGGAAGGCAACTGGAGCACCTGGAGGAAACCCACACAGACACAGAGAGAACAGACCAAATTCCTGGGGGGATGATTGAACCCAGGACATTTAGACCCTGGAGCTCTGTTGCAGTGACCAAGGCCACCAAGCCACCGCAGCTATTGTGTCTATCCTTCTACTGTGAAAGACATCTCAATGTGGATATTTAGAGAAGCATTATTCGAGGAAGATAAACCAGTACAAAACCTTTGCAACCTGGCTGTGAACTCTGCTGTGAATGCATATCACAGTGCATCCAACAATAACAGCTGCACAAGCGTCTTTTACCCACTCACACAAAGACAGGTAGCACAAAGGAAGCTCCAGTTCCACTTACTGACCCATACTCTACAGCTTACGCGAGGCCGATTTTAATAAGTTCAAGCTTACTGAGACTCTGAGAATATTGCTTCTGATATGTTATGTAAAACAGGATTAGGCTGGGTGCCTGTCCCTGATGAAAAAGCATAGCATCTGTAGAAAGGAACGGTGCGAGGACAGGGCAAATGGAAATGCAGGAAGTGCATGATGAAGTGCAATGAATAAAAGTTTGAAGGCAAGTAATTGCAAGTATCACGTTATGCAACAGGAAGATGTGGAATATTAGGTGGCACTGGCTGGACAAGGAGAGAGACGGAGAACATTTTCCAGTCCACTTGAAGTTGCTTCATGCTTATTGAAATGCTTGTGTACTACATTTTCTAGTAAACAGCTGGATGTGAGGACAGTTCTCATGCTGTTGAAACATCTGTTCAGCTTATTACTTGAAACCTACAGACAACAACACTTTGCATTACATAATGTAAACCCCTCCCAGAACTCACTTCCAGATGTCTGTGGGTCTTGAAACTTTAATCCAAATAGCAAACTGAACAACCCAAACAAAGTTCTGGTGCTTTCAAATGAATGGCTGCATGCTGTGTAGTTACATATATTAACTGTAACTTTTAATGTTTAAACTTTCTAGTCAGCACACATCATGGAGCCCTCATGGGTTAGCTGAGTTCAAGATGAGCATAGGCTCGTGGTGGTTCCGTACATTACACACCATTACTGGGATCCTGGTGGGCTGCCTTGCCATAAACCTAAACCTAACCTTACAGTGAACCTGTAAACCCCACCATCATCTCCGGAAGATAAAAAAAACACCAGTATGTTGTGCTTGAGTAACGCTCTGCGGCAAACCCACACCCAAGCTGTACATTCAGCCAGCTCCTGCCTGTCAGCCTCAGGCCTTGTACAGAAAGCCCATGCCACCCCACACAGCTGCATGAATGCTGTTTGTTGCCAAGGCCTTGTGAATTATCCTCCACTGTAAGACCCTGGCGAGGGTAATTTACACACCAGCTCCTGCTGTGTGTTTGTAGAAGTGGCACTGTGACTTCGAATGGTCACAAATGATCTGGCAATTACCACTCACCTTGAGCATGAGAGAACCTCCTCATACTCCTTCTGACACCTCTATTCAGGCTCTCTCCTTCTCTCTTTGTCCCTGCCTGAAGCCTTTCCTGCAGCTTCTCCCCATAAACACTCTCTTTCAATCATCTTCAGGTGCCCCCCTGCCCCACTGAAAGTGCCCCCCAACCCACATACCTCCAATTAGAGTGGCTCTCTATAAACCAAAGGCCTGGTTCCAACAATGCAAGGTGGCAAGCTTAAAAGCAAAGTGTGTTTACGCTCACTTTGGAAAGGCTAGAGTTTTTATGCCACTTTTAAAATGGTATTAACATATACTCATTTAATAATATCGTTATTAATGGGTGATATCACATTACATTTTTTTTGCATTGAATACCAACAGGTTCAATAATGCACTACCTATTTTTGTGTCCACTCTCCTATATAAATATGACATTCATCACCGTTTCTTGACACACATTATATAGAAGAATATTTGTAGACATCCACTTGTCCGGTGTTATTTATGAGATCAGCTGCTCTCTATAATCAACTGTTCTCTCCAAGCCAAACGCCTGTTTCAAGCAATGAAAAGTGACAAGATTAAAGGCAATAAAGTGGCAGTTGGCAGGGAGCATGGTGTGTGCTGGTGCTCAGTTTGAAACATCTGGAGAATTTTCTCAAATTTTTCTCTTATTAAAATGTATTTGTGTAATTACATATTTAATTGCACAGTAATATACTGATTTAATTTATTTAACACTTCATTTGAAATCTGTAAATCAACCCTTTCAACCGCCTCCTGAACACCATCAAATTTTACCATCCACAGGATGCTGGAACTCTTCTGGCATGGCAAGTTTATTTACAGACCATCTTTTATACACAAGTCACATACACTTTAGCAAGGGCGGAATTATGTGAAATGTGGAAGAAATACATTTACCAAGGTTATAAAAAAATTTTTTATATGTATCTCCCAAATTGTAACTTTACAGCAGAAGGGAAAAAAAACCTTCTTAACATTCAATGGAAGTGAATGTAAAAAGATTTAATTCCAAGTCACTTTGGAGCATATCTATTGGTTCATTCATCATGAATTTTTCACACAGTGTGAAAGACAGCTGTTGTGGTCAAATGAGGTAATAAACTAAAAATTGTGGAGATACATGCTTTAATTGGACATCAACAATATATAAAATAAAAATACCTAAAAAAAAAATAAAAATAATAATAATAAAAGCTCACACTCTTAAAAAAAAAATGTTGCTACAAAACATTCTTTTAACAGTACTTTAGAAGAAACATTTTTACTAATCAGTTTAAATGGGGAAAGAGAATTAGAAATGAGTGAGATATTTTAAACCTTTAAAAGTTTCTTCACACTCATGCATCTCTTAAACCAACATGGTTCTTTAATCAATCAATCAACCTTTATTTTCATTCTGAAGGACTTTGAGGGAAACCCTCAATTACAATGTAGCCGAGCATTACAATTTTACAAAGGGACTGGAAAAAGAAAGAAAATTAATTAAATTAATTTTAATATAATTAGTTTTTAATTTAATATAATTTAAATTTAATTTAATTAATTTCAGGAACCTGAAGTGATTCTTTTATGGCATTGCTCAAAGATACCTTTGTATAGCACCTTTGTATGGCTCACAACCCCCCACCCCTCCACCCCCTTTTGGACTGTCTGGAAACTGGAGCACCTGAAATAAACCAGAAATCAAGAGATTAGACAAAAGACAGTGAGGTTTGAACCCAGAACCCCAGGATGATGGAGTGTGGCAGTGACACCACCTGCAATGCCATTATGGCCCTTATAGTATTTCAAAGGGTTCAAACTTATAAGACTGAAATAAACATTTTTATATCAACAGCCATAAACTGGCTGGCCAAGAGTTAAACACCACAGTGCCTACAGTCACCACTAAAACAACCTGAAAGAGGAGTCTGAGGGACACTACACTTCACAGTGCTGGGAAACTTTGTCTGCTTGGGGTTTATATGAAAATGGTAAGAGCTTGTGTAGAATGTGTAATGTCCTTAAAAAATCTGTCGTGTATTGCATTGATTTCAAGAGCTAAGCCTTTTTTTTGGCTCTCTAGATCTGTTCAAATCTCTCGCACATCATTCAGTGTTTTTCTACCACTCTGCTTTCAAACAGCTCAACATATAACGTTCCACATGCTGCTGCTTCCCACTTCCAATTTATTTGTAGTGTTTCATTTGTAGACCTCCGCCAGGCAAATACCTTCCCTTAGAAGAGAGATAGCAGCCGGAGCAGGCTGAACGTCGAGGTTGCTTGGAAGTTGTTTTTGTTTTTCTCATTGTTGATATTGGTAATGCAGCCTACAGTAGCAAATCACTGCGAATGTGAAATAATGAGATGGAAAAATAGCAAGTAGGTGGGTGGATAATTAAGTTGATTGATTGCCACTGTAAAATAATTAGGCCTGTAATAAAACTTTGGAGCATTGTACAGCGCACATCTCAACGCGCCCAGAACACTAAACAGGAATTGGGAAAACACAAGTGTGGCAGAGGTAGGACTAGATGCAATCTAATATTAGTTGTTCTAAACATGACAAAATACATATTTAATCAGTTTGCAGCCAGGATTGTAGCTGCTCAGAAGCTTCTGTGATGGGTAAAGCTTGAATCTGGCAATTAAATGAATTTTGGATGGTTCTGGACTAGATACTATAAAGTGTTTCACAAAGAGGGTCATAGTTCAGTAGCTAGGTACAAGCAACCGAACATTTAATACACATTTCACTGTGCTGTGGCAGTGTCATGTTTTTGTGGTGTTAGAGAGTACAAGACACACATCACAACAATACTGCTACAACCCTGCTACAATCTAACCCTAACTACAACAGTAACCCTAACCCTGAACCACTGAACGTTATATACTATATTGTGGTATTTTTATTTTTATTTTATTTTATTTATTTTTTTGTCTAATGCTGTCGCTAACATCGCTTTTGAAGCATTTCTTTGGCAGTAGTGCTGGGCAATTTGAGCTCAAATCAATATCATGGTTAATTGTACATTTTCTCATGATTACAATTAATGAACAATTATTTTGCTTTTGCATTTTTGACACTCATTGTTCAGTGACTCCAGTATGCTTCAGTATTAATGCTGGTACATATTTACTTGTAGATATTTGGCTAATATAGGCCATTCCCAGGATTTGAACAATATGTACAAAATATAGTTTGGCCCTACGCAAGGATTTTTGACACATTGTGTAGGGTGTTAGATATCAGCTTTAACCCAGACCTAACCCCAACCATAACCCTAAACTTAACCTCAAGCTTCCAATGTTTTGATGCTGCAGGGCTGTGTAACATTCTCTCACAACTGTTTACAGCATAGTTGGTGTGGGCTGAACATACCACCACCACCAATGGACAGAAAGTCTGTAATGGATCATATTTACAAATCATAAAGAATCAAACATTTAAATGTTTGGAATAACTGAGCTGCTCCTTTCAGCTGTACATGAACTCATTTTTAAAACTTTGTTGGGATGATCTCTTAAGTTACAGCTCTGCTTTAATTGGGTCTGCTGGAATTGGCATTTTTTATTTTTAATGCTGATATAATGTCAGTAATTACTAAGTATCTACCAACATCCTATAATACACTATAATGACATTATATTATAAGTAATCTAGAGATTGTAGAGGAGGATAATTGTATGTTATAAGGAAAAATTACACCATTTTATATAGAAAAATTGAGCATTCATGATATTTAAAATCCACAGGGGGTCTGGAACAAATCCTGCATGGACGCTGAGGGACAACTCTAATTCTAAAACTGTTTATGTGGTTGAAAATTCACAATGCAATTCACTGGCTATGAACAAAGCTGTATAAATAACATGCTTCTCAACAATGCCTTGCTAAGCCATGTCTTTTGTCATGTCTTTCTGTTCAGATTTACTAGATCCAATCGCTCTACAGGCTAAAACTATCTGTTAATCACTACATTCTGAAAGTAGGTTGTTGGCTGATTAGTCGCTAGACTCATTCTGAATTCATTCCATATTTACTGCAGCCATTGACAAATGCTATGGGCCAGTTTCCCAGACCCAGATTAAGCCTAATCTTTGACTAAAAATATCTTTTGAACATTTGTCACTGACAATGCAATTTAGCAAAAACTAAGCTTAATCCTGTTACAGCGCATACAGCTTTAAACCTAGACATTAGTTCATAATGTATTCTAGTAATAAATGAACAGTATTTGGATGTAAAGTAATTAAAGTAATTAATTATTTTTTTCAAATATTTGGTAACCTTTATTTGAATGTTGTCTGCATAACACATAGCACGTATAGTGCATTGAGAAATTTTGCCTAGATTTTCAAACTATACTTCATCATTTATATTTCTCTTAAGCATTTGTGTATTGCACATTGTTATTATTTGTCCTCTATGCACTTGCACTTCCATCAAGCCTCTGCTTCATTCTATTTCACTGTCACCACAGCATTACATACATTCAAATCTATTAAACATTATGTATGGTTTACATCAGATACAGGCAATTGTATTGCAGCAAGAGCTTCACAAATGAGTGATATATGAAACTGACTTCAGATATCCATTGTATTATGATTATAATTTATTTTACATATATGAGCTACCTGTGTTTTACTAAATCCCAAAAAAACTATGCTATGTGAGTATACCTGAAGTAGAATTTCTGGAACAGTGCTGTAAAGTGTTTGTGAAAGTGTAACACAAACATAATATTGCTGTTGTTTCTAATTTTTCGAGCTGATATTTATGATTATGGTTAGGTCTAGGGCTAGGTTTGGGTTTAGTTATAGGGTTAATGCTATGGTTAGTTTATAAGCCTATTTATAATCCTTATTCTAACTTTAAAGTTATACTAGGTAAGATTTTATATCTTTGCTCCTTGGTTCCTCCTAAAGTTGCTGAATATAGTTCATTTTACCGCAATGTCCTGAAATCAAGAATGGTTTCTGATCCTCCTTCAAAAGTTGCATAGTTCAGTTTCTTGAGTACTGAAGCCAAAGTAACAAAGACAGAGGCTCTGTTCTCCTCATCAGAGGTCAGTGGAACATCATAAAGATGTTATAGCTAGAATAAAAAAATGCTAAAAAGCTACCAAGGTTCCTTTAAACTTAACAATAAACTTTAGTGTTCCAAAACTATTCAGAAACAACAGCATTTTGGGTAACACTTTCACAAACAGATTACAGCACTGTTTCTGTAATTTCACTTCAGCTCTAACAGAGAGTCTGAGTGGATTTATTGAAGAAGTGCCGACAGTGTCTCAAAATGTGGAACCTGTTCAGTGACAATAGAATAACTATGAGTTATAACAATTCATAATAAACGAAAACAGTTCTGTGTAGAACTCAGGTATTGTTACTATTTTAAAACTTATTGTTACAATTTAATAAAAAATATTTTCTCAATAAATGTGGTGCCTACTTTATATACAATTAGTGCTATATATATATATATATATATATATAACCATGAACACAGCAAAAGTAAATTGATTTTTCCCCTAAAAAGTAGCAGATGTCTTGTGAGTGAGTGTTTCCAGATGTTCTCCTTAATTGTATGGATTTGCTAAATCAACAGCATGCTTGATTTAACATAATGAAGAATGTATTAACCTGTAAAACTAGATACTGGATGATAACCTCAAATAATAATGTGATTAGGAAAGAGTTAAACTGACACATTCACACCCAGAATATCTCTACTTACTGTAACATTATTTCTTTATTATGTCTTAAATCTCAGATACAGTTTTAATTCTCATTTTCTCAGGTGCCCAAGACCATTAGGTAATTCAGCATTTCAAGGGTGGTCTCTAAGTTTTGCTCAATAGCTTTTCCTCTCTGAACTGCTTTGAATCTATTAAAGCAACAGGAAGAAGTGGAGGAAAGCTTTGAGGTCAAACTTTTGATGCAGCTGCTGGAGTGTACTGACAAAGCCTGAACAATGGTCATGTAGTGTCTACAGAATTACCAATGTAATAACTTAATAATTCATTCCTCTGTGAATGGAAAGCTGCCACAGGTGGCATTAATATTCATTCAGCGCTCTGTGCCATGCCTGACTTTTCAAATGTTTGCCTTCTTTTCCTCTCAAACTGTTTCCTTTCAGATTCCACATCTAATTTACACCCTGCATGTCAATGAGGGACACTAATAAAAAGTCATGTTTAAAACACAAAAACACAGATTGCGAATGGCCTGAACGAATCAAGCCTATCTCCCGGCACACTCGCAGCTGACAGCAGAATTATCTTCGCCAGAAAAAAGCTGAATAGAAGGTCCTCCTGAAGCCAAAAGTGAGGTCAAGACAACTGAGGCAGACATTTAAAACAGGGAATAAAGAGTGATTCATAAAAGAGTGAGGAGTAGAACCCCTGGCAGATTCAGAGGAAATGGTCAGAACAAAACCAAAACTTATTCAGACAGCTTTGGACTGAAAGGGAACAGTGGTTTTAATTGTCAATTTTGCAGTGAAATGTTAAGGTCGTTTGCTCTTTAATCCCTCTGCATTTTTACCCACAATCTGTGTGTCAGGAAAATCTGCAGAGAAATTTTTCCACACCTAAAATGTTGGTCTTAGGGCTGGCTGCACACACATCTGTACACTGTGATGCAGCGAAGGGAGTCATTAGTAAGGAGACATTCAAAGGTTCAGAGATGTGTTGATGTGAATCCCTTCAGAACTTTAACTATGAGATATGTCTTTCTGCAGATGTACGCTGAATCAAGTAAACACTGACTGGCAACATGTTAGCCTTGCAGACTTGTCTCAAAGTGAATTTGTACAGATTTTAATAAATGACCATTCTGAAGATTCATAAATTGTGTTCAAAATATAATTGGCACTAGTAAAAGGTGTATTATTTGTCACGCCCTCGTCCTGTCATGCCTGTTTTCCCCGCCATGTGCTCTCTCTGCACATGGCTCTGTCTGTTATTGTCCTTGTCTCCGCTCATGTCCCGCCTTTGTTCCGCCTCCTTGTCTGCCGTCCTCGTTATCTGTTTCATGTGTGTCTCGTCTGTTCATGTATTTAAGCTCCCTTGTGTCACTTCCATGTATCGGTCATTCGTTTTGGGTCTTTCTCTTTCCAAGTCATGTCTTGTTGATTCTTTCTTATTCCTAGTCATGTCGTGTTGTTTCTTTCCCTCTCCAAGTCAAGTCGTTTTGTTTTCTAGTCATGTCGATTTTTGTCTTTCTCATTCCTAGTCACATCGTTTCATTTCTCTCCCCAAGTCATGTTGGTCCTTTTCCATTGTTGCCGTGTCATGTTTCCCAGTCTGGTTTGTCTGTCTCAGGCGTTTCCTGTGTCATGTTAGTAAGCCTGTCTGTTGTGTTTTCTCTAGCCCTCTGTGTTAAGTGTCATATTTAGCACTGTGTTTAGGTTTAGCTTTAGCTCTCTGTGTTTGCTTAGCTTAAGTTCTCTGTTTTAGGTTTAGTCTGTCTAGTTCTTTGTATTTAAGTTTAGTCTGCTTACCTCCCTGTGTCTGTCTGTTAGCTCCCTGTGTGTTATCTTTCTGTTAAAGTTTCTTTGTTTTGTTAAATTAAAGTATCTGTGTTTTAGCAAGTGTGTCTGCCTCTGTCAGTCCGCCCTGTGAATCGTGACATTATTTAAGTTTGTGGATTTTCATGATCAGCCTTAAAATGTTGTGGGTTACACTACTACTATGAATTTTAGTGCCAAATTTTAACATTGATTTCCAGTCAGACAAAGTCTGCCGACTGGTGCAGTTATAGTTGTCAGTCGGAGGGAAATTCGAGGAACTCAGATTCTGGTGTAAACTCTTCAACTCAAATCTGAATGAACCCCATCAAACAGCCAATGAATAAAGAACACAAAGTAAACACAGGCTTGTGAAATGGAGGACAGATTAAATGCTAAAACTATGGTGAACTACAAAATTTGACATAGTGCTGTGCTCCTGTCCCCAAATAGCCAGTATTATTTCCACAGAACAGGCTGTTACAGTCTTTACCAACTTCATTCTAATTTACCATTCCACCTTAAATTACGCAACCATGTGGAGTGCACTATTGCTACGGCTAGTAGCCTCAATTATGTGCTATTCTAGTAATCTCCAGCTCCCTCTGCAGTGGGTAGAGACCGTGCTGACCAAGACCCAAAAACATTTTTATTTTCTCTTTTTCTATTTAGATCACAGAAATAGCAGTGCAAACAGTAAATGCAGGGAGTTGTGGTAGATCTGTGTCTCCTAGGAAACATGTCTTGTTTGGCATTTTGGGGCCATAAATGCAGCTCATAAACATTATAACAAAAAGCAAAATAATGCAGCTGTATCTAAATGCCTTACTCTAAATGTCTCAGCCCTAAACCTAATTTTGACCTTAACCTAACCCTAGCTCCACATTTTGTCAGAGCAATGGCTTGTACACAGTTGTTAGGAGTTATATTTCTCTTTGTATTTCTATAAGGGTTTTTTTCTTTGTTTGTTTGGTCTTATTAAGATCTTACTGCTTTTCCCAGTGTTTGGCTTTGACTGACCATTCCAATATGCAGTGAATTACAGTGTGCTTAGTATTTATACAGAATTTTCACATCAAAAGAGCTGCCATTTAATCATATCTTGCCCATTTATTTGAGCATCTCCAATACCATACTGGTATTTATATAACACTGAGAAATAAGAGCATTGCCTTGGTCATATTAGCTCATTTCACACATGCACGGTAATCCAGAAATGTTTACCCAGAGGATCTGTATGTGTGAACGCTGCCACCTGCAACATTCACCCTGTACCTTACCCGAAATGATCCTCCTCATGCTCTAGTAAAAACTCCAGGTGAAGTTCAAGTCAGCGCATGCGAGAACAGCATGTAAAATGTTCTGGAGTTTCTCTTTCACTAACTGAACAAGCACAGCCCCACGCCTGTGCCCCAACATCTCCAGGCCCGATACACTGGAGCTTCTCTAGAAATGTTCATGTGTGAAAGAGGTAATAGATGAATAAATTCCTCAACAGTCATTTGTAGAAGTAATTGCAATTTAAAATCCATTTCCCACACTGACCAGAAAAAGTCCAATCTTCATGAAATGTTTAGCTCCCCTCAGACTCCAGAAAAGAACGAGTATCATGTAGTTAGCGTCTATTTGGAATGGAATGAAAGGGCTGAGAGTTGGTCTCAGACTTTTGCACAGTGCTTCTCTTTGTTTCTCTATTAGAGCTCCCAGAAGACTCGCAGCACAAGAGAGTTGTTTCTTCATTTTGAAACATGTAAGCCCCAGAGGCAAGCTTGTTGAAATAACAGTGTTACACCGGCACATTTCACAGAAAATCAACAGAGCGTCTGAGTACGGCGGCTGCTACCAGTGACTCTGTGTTCTACATTTCATTCAGAACCTGAATAATAAATGAATGTTTGAGGCTGTTTTCACACCTGTTCAAGGCTGTTTCTTTGCTAAAGTTTCACTTTTGTGACACTACATCTTTTTTCATTTGCTTTGGCTCTACCCACTTTCTAAAAAGAAAAAAACTAAAATATCCTCTGCATACTTTTTTAGCCCAATTTCACTTTGTTCTTCAGTGGTCAGATTCCTTACAGGAACCCCAGAGAGCAGGTATAATTTGTATGGCATTGCAGTGACACTGATTTGATGGTGGTGTGTTAGTGTGTGTTGTGCTGGTACCAGTGGATCAGACAAAGCAGTGCTGCTGGAGATTTTAAACCCCTCAATGTCACTGCTGGACTGAGAATCCACCAAAAAACATCCAGCCGACAGCGTCCTGTGTCACTGATGAAGGACTAGAGGACGACCGACACACACTGTGCAGTGACAGATGAGCTACTGTGGACCAACGAGGAAGGAGTGTCTAAGAGATTGGACTACACAGGGTTTAAAAACTCCAGCAGCAACTGCTGTGTCTGATCCACTCATTATTAAAAAAAAACAATAATAAATAAACTACTTCTAAAAGTATGATGTAGTAATACTCTTTGTTCATGACCACTAACATTGAAATCACCATATTTAAAATCATCTAAACCAAACCCAACCAAAATTCACATACTTTTGGATACTACATTATCTCAAAAAACAGAACAAACGTATGCACGTGCTTTTACAGCTTTTTTTTAACTTTCACTTGAAGGAAATAATAACAAAAGCAGTGATCTCTAAAATCACTTGCCATTTTCAAACTGCCTAATATTTAGGTTATTTTTTGTAGAATAAAATGACAATTTTTTTATGTTTTAATATTACACAGCTGTTACCATAAAATGATGAAAGGATTTTAAATTACAAAATCAGTACACACTAAAAATGCTTTAAAACTTAGATTTACACCTAATATTGAAACTAGCTTATACCTGAGCATACACCAGCTTCCCCCAAATCATTACCCCAGCTCAGAAAACCCAGTGCTTACAGAGTCACTCTAAATCCCATTTATGTGGCATGAGCTGCAGTGAAACGTTGTAAATACCAATAATCACAGCTGACATTTCCTATTCATAACATGTAGCCTAGGGGTAAAAAACAAAAAACAAAAAAACAGGCCACCCAAAATTCCTGAGGCTGTATCTGCACTTTAACCATATCACTGTGGCCTTATATGCACAACGTAAAAACATTGGACTAATACATTGTGATATGTCTGGTTTATGTGATGAATTACCCAGCAGGTCATTTATCTACTCGAGTAGAAGAACTGAGATATGAGGAGGAATGTACAAGATATAATACAGATATGTTCCTAGAGCTTACGTGAAGATATAATCTGTAGCATGGAGCATGAATACCGTGCATTTCCAAAATTACCAAGGTGTACCAGATAGCCTTCAACTGTTTATTCCAGGAGGTTGTTTCACTGAGGGTATTTTAATCTTAGTACCATAGTGTCCCAAATGGAATGTGTGGTTTCTCATTATTTATAATGGTACAAACCCACAATTAATTTACAAATATCATGCCAACACTAAAAGGTACAGAGGTTTAAGCTTTGGCTCAGAAAGTTGCTGATTCAAACCCTGATTAGGCTTCACCTGTGAAAAGCCTGGCAGGTTTACACCAAATGATGAATGCTCTGATCTACTCTACTTCTGTAGTTATCCATTAGGTAAATTTGGAAACTTGTCCCTGGAACCGGGTCCAGTTTTAGTACCTCCTCACTCACAGTTCCAAGAGAGCTGAGTAGGGACTTAACTGTGATGAGTAGCCCTAACAGAGCACTGATTATCCAGAAAGACTTGTTTATTTACCTCAGCTGCTAGCATTGCCTCAGCGTGTTAGGACAATGGATTCTGCACTTCCTGATTTAATCATGATTTTACTTTTGTTTGCTGTGGAAGAAGAGCAAAATAGATGGGAGTTGTGCTTTTGTTGCATCATGGGATTACTTTAGCAGATGATTAACAGTTCTATACTACCTTAAATTTCAGCCAGATAAAGGTATTTCGGTAGGCAGCATAATTAAGGTATCTAAAAATCTACAGCGTACGTGTCCGGAGAGTTCACACTGTGATGTAAAATGCTCTCTATGTAGACAGCTCACTAGGTTTTGGGACAGACACTTGGTGTTCTGCGACATCACTGGCTACATGGAAAACCTCCCTGGTACCAGTTCCAAAAAGGGAGCAGACTCCAGTACAGTAGGTACCATGCAGTGGAAAAGCACCATTAGGGAATATAAAAAGTTCAAATAGAAGTTGTGTGTTGTGTATATAATGTAACACAAACTGCTGAATACGCTTGCAGGAGCACACTAACTGCCCACATCCGTTATGGCAACTAACAAACCCGTGCATGGATTATCTTGAGGAAGATTGATGGAGGAAAGGCATTCTACTCACCCCAATTGTGATATTTGAACTCCTAGCCTCAGAGAGTTGAGTTTGAAAACCAAGGATTGAAACAGCAACCTCCTGTGAATGTTCCATTCAAAATGTTTTGGAGTCCAGGTTACTGATTGTTCAGTGAACTGGCTCTGGAACTATGGACTGACCACTATTATAGATATCAGGTTATATTTGAGAGGAAGAGTTTGAACAATATGTCACAGCGATAGGGAGGTGATGAGGAGGAAACAGATCATAACCCTAGGTAAACCTGTGTGTGTGTAATGGCTGGAACTGAGACTCTGTATAAACTCTGCCAGCTGATTTACAGCCCTTGTGTGCTAGATGAAGCTTGGCACTAATGGTTCTCGTCTGTATTGTTTTACTCGACTTATTCATGGAGCAGTGAGCAGCAGAAGGAGGGACAGGAGGGAGCCTGACCAGGGGAATGAGAGAGAGAGCAATAGAAGCTAAGATAAAAAAAATAATCTAAACTATAGCACAGATATGAAATCCAATACACACGGTGAGTCTAAAAGATGTGTTTCCATTTCAGATCAAGGAGGAACATGTTACACTGCGTTTGATTCTATGTTTTCTTTGCATTTATTCTGACATTTTACCCTGCTTTTACACTAGCAGTGAATTTACTCCCCTCAGTGCTCAGGTCACATATTTCTCAACTGGAGCTGGACTTTGGTCACCATGGTTTCAAGACTCCAAGTGGTGGACTGGCAGAGATAAAGCACATATAACTCTGCTCTATTCCCAATATAAACTGAAAATTGACTCTGCCCACTTCACATCAGCACAATTCAAATGGGCAGCTGTCATTGTAAATGGCTGGCATCCGATTGTGTTGTCACATAATGATATCATTGCTTTTATGAATTCAGGGTATGACACTGAATAAAAATGTGTAAACAACAACATAAAGAAAATATATAAAACTAATGTGTCAGAGCTTTTGATGTTTATTTGATATATACAGGTAAAAACATTTACCTGAAATTGGTGGATTTTATGCATGACATATTTGACATTACAAAGCAATAAGTCACAAGAAATGATTCAAATTCTCCATGGCACAAGAGCAAGAAAAAAGCCTAAGGTCTCAGAAGATTATTACATATTTTACTAAAAGGAGAATGTCAGATGCTTAATATTTGTATATTTTGATTCATTATAATTTACAGGCATTTTATGGTCACTATGTGAGCTCTCACCCACTGCTTGTGCTGTTTCACTAAATACACTCAAACTCTCTTATGTTCCTGAAGGTGTGTGCTATAAACTGTGAGAAACACTGCTGGTTTTAATACTTTGGTTTCTTACAGTTCAGTTTAGGGTTGGGTTTTAGGGACAGCAGGACACATGCACAAAACCCTGCTGTTTCTAAAATGTTGGAGCTAAAGTTAGGTTCATAGGTAAGTTAACACTCTTAAAAAACTATGGTTATTTATTAAAGGGAATGATTCTATATATAGGATAGGTGCAGCGTCTGCAGTAATGCGGTCACTGTACCGCACCATTGTGGTGAAGAGAGAGCTGAGCCATAAAGCAAAGCTCTCAATTTACCGGTCAGTCTACGTCCCCACTCTCACCTATCACGGATACAAGCGGCCAAAATGAGTTTTCTCCGACGGGTCGCTGGGCGTACTCTCCGTGATCGGGTGAGGAGCTCAGTGACTAGGGAGGAGTTGCTGCTCCTTCGCATTGAGAGAAGTCAGTTGAGGTGGTTTGGGCATTTGATCAGGATGCCTCCTGGACGCCTCCCACTGGAGGTATACCAGGCACGTCCAACTGGAAGGAGGCTCCGGGGTAGACCCAGGACACGCTGGAGGGATTATATCTCCCGGCTGTCCTGGGAACACGTTGAGAAAGAAAGTAAACACAGAACGAATGTCCTGTTCTCTGGACTAGTTTGTTCTGTTGCTCCAATAAGCAGCTAAACTTTAACCAGTCCTCTGTTTACCCACTCTGCTACATTTAATACACAAAGCAACCCTGGGTACAAGAGCCGTTCAGCTCCGATCTGCTGCGTACACCTTATATCTGGACTAGTTTGAGATCAGATCAGGTTTTCTCCAGAAACAAACTCCACCAGAATTCACTAGGGACCAGACTGAGACCACCTCCTCTCGAGGGTCTCGGTACAGTTGTTTTGGTCCTCGTCTGAGTGCAATTACTTATTTTGCACCTGTCCAAACTAACCACACCAAGTCTAAATTTAACCAGTCCGATGTAGCCAGAATAAATGGTTTAGGTTCTGTATGAAAACATCGTAAAAAACAGAAGGGCAACAGAAAAAAGAACTACATCAAGATCTGGGCCAAAAAATATACAAATTTAAATCAGTTTCACTAACATTTGTGTGAAACTGCCATCAAAGCTTTCTACCTGTTCAAATCATGTGTATAGCAAACATCTAACACTACACCAAACTCTAATCTTAAACACAAACACAAACACAAATCCTAAATAAACTTGACACATTATGTACCCCTGTGTGCATTTTAGTCTTTACTGGCACAACAATGCCTCCCACAATGCACAGTAAAGCCCAGTGACCATTGAGCATCCACTGCATTCTTAGACAGAAAACAGCCATCAAAGACCTAAAGCTCCTTATTTCAGGGACCTTGCCAGTTAGTACTGACTCTACAAACTGAACTAATGAGCAAACCATGACACACCCAAAAAGTAATGCTCACTACAAAGATTTCCCAATAGCCCTGTCCCATTTCTCACACTTGCACCCTGGCGTCTCTTCTTTGCATGTTCCCAACAAAAGGCGAGCATAGCTGTAAGCTGTCCCATGTCTTTCATTTTCCCTAACAAGCATGCTCATGAATGCTCCTATGAGCACTTCAGCACACATTAGACCACACTTTGGTGAAGGCTATTACCTACAATTCACTGAAATCTTTGATGTTTTAAGACAATTTGTGAAACATCTCATAATTGGAGAAACAGACACTACTGTGTTTGATTCAGTTAGTTTAAGGTGCACAGATACATTTTATAATGCTCTGGAGAAGCTAGAAACTTCACCTGATCTAGAGTCACCATGCTCAGGCTAGAGGAGTGTGCTCTGTGGAGTAATGGAGTTCCATCAGGCCCTGGAACACCATCAAATCCTCACAGAAATGTTCCAATATTCAGTCTAAAGCTTTGTCAGAAAAGTAGAGAGAGTAGCTGCTGCAGAGCCAGGGTAATACTGTACTGATTTCAACCACAGCTTTTTGACTGTGTAGTGTATGAATTCTTTTAAATGTCTTGAAAGGCTGCCTGTGAAGTCAGCTCCCTAAATAATTAGACACAGTCAATCGAAGGCAACCTGCAGGGGATACACATGCTAACAACTGAATTAATATAGACATCCAAGCAGAGCTTATTATCAACAGTAAAACTCACTGAAATATTCTGGGAATTTCAGTTTTCAGCAAGTTTTCTGAAAGCAAATCCATCCCTGCAGTTCTCCTTTTGCACCCCAACGTTCCCTTGAACTGCTTCTATTTAGCGTCCCCCTTTGTTCCGAGTTTAAAGCAGCTCGCTAATTTCTGATTGCTTGCCTCCACACTTTTGCTTAGCTTGAGGTCCACCATCAGTTTTTCAATTTGCAGCTTCTCTGTAAAAAACATCCCTCTCATGTCTAGCACCTTCCACTGCTCCTGCTGTCTTCCACATCACTGACGGGTCCCGAGATTTAGCTTAATCTGTCTCTCTGTCAGTGTAAAAGACAGGGGCTATAAACAATACTCTCCTAGTGTTCTGTGAATTTACAAGGAGCCAGAGTTAGAGAAGTGTTTAGCAATTCACAGGGGAATATTGTTTAAAAAAAGAAGTGAAGTACATGCCAAGAAAAGACAGATCTATTTAAGCCAATTGTTCTGTATAGAATCATGAAAAACAATGGGAAAAAAATGGTTGTGTGATTATTTATAATAAAGTCATTGTCATTTCTTTTATTCTATCTATAAAGTGTAAAACACAATAAGATGAGGGTCAAACAACTCTGTAGTCCAGGAATGAACCAGTTTAAGATCCATAGAGTGGGTCCCCATGGACAGCCATTATGTATAGGATTGTAAAAATAGGAACCAAACCTTTGGTGAATGTTCAGTGACAAATCAACATTTCAAATCTTCAGAATTTTCTCAGGGTAGGTTTCAGAAACATAAGGAATGTGTGGTAATATGTGGCTGGGGCATTACCGTGGCACTGCAGATAGAGTCAATCCATTCTTTGGGTCACTGTCCATGAGGGGTGTTATGTGTTCTCCCTGTGCCTGTGTGGGTTTCCTTTGGGTGCTCAGGTTTCTTCCAACAGTCCAAACACACATGTTGGTAGGTGGATTTGCTTTATGGCTCTGTCCACGACTGGGTGGACTGACTGAGGTGGACGCAAATGCCATAACACATCAGATTTATTATACCAGAGACACTCAGACAGAGGACATTCGGATATCCATGTCTAGGTCTCTATGAGACCTAGACATAGATACTCAGAGATAACTACAGATACTCAGACAGAGACTCTTGAACAGAGACCTGGACAGAAATACTACAGTGCAAACAGACAGACACATTTGAGATACAGGCAGACTTGAAAGGTACAGAGAAGACACAAACAGACTAGAAGAAGGTACCTCTAACATGCAACAATATTAACAGGCTAGGGAGAGATACAGACAGGTATAACGGTAAAACAAAGGTACAAACAGGAACTGACAGACTTGTGGACACGGAAAGAAACAGAAAGACCAAACAGGCATACAAAGGGATATCCAAACAGTAGAAACAACTTAGACAGATACAGACAGAACAAAAGTACAAAGAGACCAGAGAGAGAGGGTTACAGGCAGACTAGAAAGATATACTAAAGGAAAATATCCAACAACCAAAAAGAGAAACATTCATTCATTCATTCATTATCTGTAACCGCTTATCCAGTTAAGGGTCGCGGTGGGTCCAGAGCCTACCTGGAATCATTGGGCGCAAGGCAGAAACACAGCCTGGAGGGGGCGCCAGTCCTTCACAGGGCAACACAGACACACACACATTCACACGGATAATTTTGAGTCGCCAATCCACCTACCAACGTGTGTTTTTGGACTGTGGGAGGAAACCGGCGCACCCAGAGGAAGCCCACGCGGACACAGGGATAACACACCAACTCCTCACAGACAGTCACCCGGAGCGGGAATCGAACCCACAACCTCCAGGCCCCTGGAGCTGTGTGACTGCGACACTACCGGCTGCACCACCATGCCCCCCAACAGAAAAACAAGGTAACTTAAATACACACCACAGACAAGGAACACCTGGGACAGATAATGAGGGGGCAGGACCACAAAGGAGGCACAACAAGGGGGTGGAGCTAAGGTGGGACTAAGGCAGAGACAAGAACAACAACAAACAGAGCCATGAGCACATGTTGGGGAAAACAGACATAGGACAGTAAAGGACAGGTCCAGGGCATGACAGTGTGAGTGGGTGACTGGGTGAGTGTGTGGAATTGTCCACAGTGTTTAACAGATATAACAGTGTTTACAAAACAAACAAACAAAAACCAGCCATTTCAAATTTGTAGTCTACTTCTTTAAGAGTGTTGGAATTGGTCCTGGGAATGTTCCTTAGGTAAATGTGAATGAACACACCTTGAGACCAGGCCGGTTAACAAGACAAAAACGTGATGTTCACAGGAGGTGCTCTGCAATATATTTTTCTATTCCTGACGCCCATTTGCTCCTCTCATATGAAGGTGTTCGGGTTTATGACAAGTACTGAGAAATGTTGTCATGATGTGTTTCTGAGAATCTAGAACCTGCCTCGTACTGAAGCCAGGAGGGAATGAAATCTGCAGAAAGGCCTCCTGTGCCTGGGAGCATGTTATGTCATAAGTGCTGGGTGAAAGCTCAGTGACTCATTTGCCTTAGTGAAAAAGAGGTGTATCACCATAGAGCTTTGGAATTTACATCACAAGTGCATTTCAGTGGACCCCTCTTGGTTCAGTCCAAGTGTTCTTTCATAGCTGTAGTGCATGGGTTTGTGTAGATTTTCCCAGATTTTTCCAGGTCAGCCCACACCAGCCCCAGCTCCCTCCTACCCCCACACACTTTTTTCTTAAACACTCCTTTTGGTGTAAATCTTATATTTTTTTTTACGCTCGGCTTAGACCTCAACCCTCAATTGCCCAACCACTTATATTCATATGATAGGGTGACCAGATCTGAGATGGTGAAAAAGGGGACACATCTCCGGGGGGTTGGGGGAGTGGACGACTACTGACATGCAGACTGACCAATTAAATGTTTACAGAGAAGGTTATCGACCAATAACGGGAGCTCTACAGTCAAACCGTCCATTCAGAAGATTTTAGACTACTTCACCACGCCCCCCTCTCACTCAAGCGAACCAATCGGAGTAGGGGAGGGCGGGACTAGTTTGTGAAAAAAACGCTTCTCCAAATTCTGTGTAAGCTCTAGAAAAACAAAATCCCGGACATTTGTGAAATTCCGCCCGGACATTTTTTTAAGTCTAAAAAAGAGGACATGTCTGGGAAAAAGAGGACATCTGGTCACCCTTTCATATGATAATAGCATGTTAATCTTGCTGCTCTTATTGGAGGATGTTAATGATGATGCTCATTTTAATCATATAAACAAAAGCACATGACTGTGTGGAGCTCCGAGACGGCTAGTCGCACTTTTTCAGCTGTTTGAGCAGGAATGGCTTCATTGTGAAGATTAAGTGAAATATATTTGACTCGTTTTTCTGCAGTGTGTTGGCTCTGGTTAGCGTTGATGCTATGCTAGTTCAGTACTATATTCTAGTGATGGATCTGACAATAAAGCTGATGCTGTAGCTGACAGTAAATGTTTTGTAAATGTGCAGAGGCACAGAGTTCAGCTGATAGAGGGGAAAATGGCTTGTAGTAAAGTTTGAGTGCTCTCTGCTGCTTTCAAGCAGTCGTCTGAAGCTCATATGTATGGCTTTGTTGCTCCAAAGCAGCCTGTGTCTTTGCTAAATAAATAAATAGCACCATTTACAAACAAATGATTCAGTTGAACTCACTAATACGGTGGGGGCTAATGGGCCATTATCTTTGACAGTGGGGAGGGGATTTCTCACCTGTGTTTCACAAATATCTCATGAATAGTCAATATGTGAGCCACAGGATTTAAGAAAAACAATGTCACATCAGATTCATAACAAGATGTTTCACATAACAAACTAATTAAAATATCAGAAAGCTGTGAACACCAGTGTGTAGCCAACACCCATTCATAAATGTTCAGTGTGGTTTTTTACTATATATCAGCACCTTTGAAAATAGTTTTTTAGGAAGTTGATGTTTAGAGTTAATTCAAACAAAAAACACAGACTTCTCTCACATTATTGTTGCTGGGTTTGTGCTGAATATTAGCATGTGTAGATTTTCAGGGTGTGTACACACATCCTCCACATTTATTAAGCCGAAAACCTGCAGGATTCTGCAGAGGATTTTTTCTTCTTTTTTGCTTTAATCCCAGGTTCACCTTGAGACAAAACCAAAATGTTAACACTGTTGTTACTGAACAGAGGTGGCTGAGCTCTGAGCATATAATTGGTAATAACTTTTACAGTTAAACAGATGAAGATATGACCTGCCAAATGCTTCTGGGCCTAACTTTAAAAGGTTGAGTGGTTAATAGTCCATGGTCTTTGATTCTGTGAGCAGTGGGGAAAGGGAACAAGCATGGGAAAATGTCATTATCGTGTGTGTGTGTGTGTGTATATAAGTGTTTATGTTTGTGTGTGTGTTACTGTGTGTCTGAAAGGCATTGAAGGTGGCTCGGACGGCCTTGAAATTTGAGTGCCTCTAGAGGACTGTGCAGGGGGAATCGAAAATGTCAGAATTATTCTTCCTCCACCTTGATAAGCCTCTATTAAAAAACTGCTCTCGGAATGACCAGTGGCTCAGAGACCGAAGGCGAAGGCGAGACCCGAGTAGCAATTTCCTTGTCAGCGACCGGGCAGAATTATTTGATTTCGCGAGGCGCAATAAAAGGATTCCTTCTCAGATTGAGTCTGCGTTCTTGAGTCGGTCTGAAGGTTACCTGCCGAGCGCCAATCTGAGAGGTCCAGGTACTTTTGGCTTGAGTCACTGCTTCCTCTGCTGGTGTGGGACCCTCCCCTCCATATGCCCGGCTCATCTTGGCCAGACACAGGGTAAAGCGGGTGGCTTCATTATTATTAGCAGTTGCTCCAGGCAAATCCACCTCTACTGCTGGCTAGGCCTAACAATCTCATCCATTGCAGCGCTGACCACTGACCTTGCCCCCTGGCAGAAGTGCTCATGATCAGACTGTTGAGTCTGCAGAGGGCAAGCTTGAAAAACATGTAGTAGTAATATTCTGAGTGTTATTTTAGCACGGGTACACATGCACCGCATCTCAACATTTCCACTGGCATGTGCCGTCAAGAGTGGTGTAATGTTGCCCACAGTTGGACTGTGGAACATAGGAATAGTGTTTGAAGTGAAAGATATGTAGGTGTTTGAAGTGATTTGGCAATAAATCTAAGGTTCAAGTAGATAAAACAAACTAATAATGTGTCAGCCAATGGCCCAAATGCCAGGGAAGTGAACTTGGGCCCAAAGATCACCAGTTTGGTCAGTTGGGCTGGGAGTGTGGGAGCAGTTCTTTCCACAACATCCATGGCTGAGGTGCCCTTAAGTAAGGCATTGCCCTTAGTTACTTGTGTGTGTTTGTGTGCTGAGAATACAGCCCACAATGGAGACAAAAGTGTGTTTACACAATCACATAGTGGACACTTGTTGGGACCACCATTACAGTTGGTATTACTTACAACACTTAAAAAATGTTAATGAGAAGTCTCCACAAAATTAATGGACATCTATGGACATCTATGTCCTCACAATTCATACATACAAGGTTGTGTGTTTGTGTGTGTTTATGTTCACTGCCATTAATGCGTTAAGTGCAGAGTTGACATTTTCATGTAATTTATGACAATATAAACATGTTTAACATTTAACATTTTCATGTTTCATGTGTGTCTGGTCAGCTATGGCCATGTTTTCAGAAACAGATGAATGGACTGCAGTGTGTCTGACAATTTGTCTATTACCAGGACACAGTCTGTAATTATGAACTTAAAATGTAAGAGAAGCTCATAGAGTGGTCAGCAAGTGGAAATACAGAGTATAAGTTTTAATAAAGTGGATGATGTGTGTACAGTCATGTGCATGATGACAGGGACTGGAATGCCGACCACATGCTGGTTGCTGTATTGATTAATCACAGGGTACGTGGGTAGGAGGAATAAATGCCAGTCCAGCCCCAGAGTGGAGCCCCTGTCTGTTGGAGCCAGTTTGGACAGCGGAATACATCATGGCCATAATTAAGGCATCAGCATATTGCCAATTAGTGTCTGGCATTGCTTGGCCGTCTAGCCAGTGGAGGAACACTGGCATGTACAACTTGATTTGTTGCCTTTTAGCTTTGTTCTGCTTTTGGAAGGCTAGCCCACATGAGCTGGCAAGCCAAATTATACTTAATCGACCAGTGAGAGGAAGTTTGGACATGATATTTTATTTATTTCAGCTCCTTTGTGTGTAAGATGTTGCTGTCTGTGATGTTGTGTGCTTGCATAAGAGCATTTGGATCTCTGATGTTTTCTTTTTAGTTTTCTTTTGGTGGAAATTCGAAGCACTGTTTAAACATAATTATGTGGTAATTACTTCATGCAATTATTACATTGTTATGTATATAATGGAATGCATTTGCATTTGTATCTGCTTTTATGGCTTTTTTCCCATTTTTTGATGTAAATTAACAAGGAAAAGGATGCATCACAAGGCAGAATAATACCTTCTTATCAAATTCAAATGATAACAAACTAAAATGTGGTTAAAATTAGTAGAAGTTTCTATACTGAAAATCTACAAAATTTCTTTTTTGTGCCAATGGACTAGGAATTAAAGTAAAATGACACTATGTTATTAGTATAATGCCCAGTCAGTAAATAGTGAGCTAAGTCAGAAAATATGGGATAATATGAGTTGTTCATCTCCAATCAAATTGCTGGGCCAGAGTTTATGTGAGAGTGCAAAGATGATACACAACATTTTAAAATAGAGAAAATGAGAATGAAGAAGAAAGAGAACCAAGTGAAAATGGCTAAAAATCAGAGCTTCTGCTCCTCACTTCTGTGCGCTCGGTCAGGGTGAAAAGAGAGCGGCTCATTATTATAGTGGTGTTTAGTGCTGGTGGTTTTTTGATATTACAGTAAGAAGAGACCTGTGTTCTGCTCTGAAGAAGGCAAGAGTTTGCCCTCTTTTCTCTAGTAAATGTAGGAGCCATGTGTCATCAAGACACATATGATTATTTATATGCTGTCTAAAATGACCATAACTATAAGTGCAGTTGTAATCGTATGATTAACATTAACCATAACCCTACAACAGTTTACAGCACTGTTTCTGTAATTATTTATCAGATAAACAAAGGAGTTTCTATGTATACAGGTTAAATGTGCCACTAGTGAATTTTATCTGTTGAGAATCTGCTGGACAGACCAAACATAACAAGATACCTTTTGTTTCTACAGCCACTGGCATTGGAACATTTTTCTGTTTTTATTGTTTGGGGAGTTATGTTTTGAAGTATGGTATTTTCTTAAAGGTTTGTGGACTTCTAAGTAGTCAAAGTACAAGCCTAATTCCCTTTTGAGGGACAATAAAATCATAGTCAAAGTCTAGTAATACGTAATGAGATTACTTTCCACAAAAGTAAAGTAACCTCTTAACGTTTTAATGACTCATTTGTAATGGGTAACTT
This sequence comes from Hoplias malabaricus, assembly GCF_029633855.1. NCBI lineage: Eukaryota > Metazoa > Chordata > Actinopteri > Characiformes > Erythrinidae > Hoplias > Hoplias malabaricus. The sequence continues at coordinate 5,843,855 of NC_089807.1, read as the reverse complement.
GAGTAATATCTCAATAGTGCTTGTACATTATCTACCACAAATGGATAAAAAAAAAATCAGGCTGAAATCATATCTTAAACATATCAATTTGGGAACAACAATCGATCAACATATATATTTTATATAATAGCTTTCTATGAAACAATATTTTAAAAGACTTTAAAATTCAGAATCTGGTTACTATCATTACCATTGTGAACCAGTGTGAATTCCGACTGTCTGGAATGGCATATTTCACACCATTCCACCTCAATTACACACAGACTTTAAAAAAGTGGTGGAATTCTGCTTAAAAAGTCATTAAGGTGGAGCCATGAATCTCCACCTGTTCGAGATTGGATATACGGCCAGGAGACCTTTCCACTAGGACGGCGTTCCTGATGGAGAAGAGCGAGGGAGTGGATTTCTCTGTTATAAATCCTGCTGGGAACATGCATACATCACTATACCCTTTTAATTATCCCCAAGAGGTGACACCCACTCTTTTGTGCAGCTGAACTTCGAAGCACACACACACACACACAAACAGAGACACACACACATCCTCCGGTAATTAAAAACCAGGCAGACGGATTGTTAACGTTGTCAAATTTTTCTTTTCCGACTGCGTTTAGCCCTCAGCATTACAACCGCTCCTTGTCGGCTGTTTGAAGTTTTTAACGATCGTTTGAGAGCTGCCGCTTCATTAATGCGATGGCCTTTTACCAAGAGTCCTCCTCCGGGACGCATTAGGATATTTTTCTTCAAATCTCACACAAAGACGCCTCATTTTTCCCTCTGTTGCCTACACCCCCAGCTCCACTAAGCCTGGTATCAATGAGAATTGGTGCTGATTCGGCAACAGGACCGTTCCCAGGATTCCTTCAATGTGAACACACTATAGTTTGCCATTTGTAGACATATATTAAACATGAATGTCTGATACTTGCAATGTGTTAAAAAAGCCTTAAACATGCCCTTAACCCTAGCATAATTGTATCCCTGCACTTTATTTAAAAACAAATAATTCCAGTATTCTTCAAATTTTTTCATATTGTTCTTGTTTGACCAATTACACTCTCAGAAATAGGAATAGGACTCCAATATCACTGTATATTTTGTACAATAAAATAAATGCTATTCTATTCTATTCTATTCTATTCTATATATACGAATGTGTGAAGTGGTGTGCAAGTACAATGTCAAAAGCCATTTCTAACTAAGGTCACTCATGGCTTACCGACTGAATATACACTATGCTAAAATTACTGCTGTCTTATTGTTAAATGAATAACAAATCTTCAAATCACTGTCACAATACAGTGTAAAATGGCTAACAAGGTAAAAGCTAACATTAATAAATTGCTGCCGGTTTGGAGCTTTTTAACCACAACTGAAATTTTGAAATGGAACATTTAGCATTAAAATAACAGCATTTTTGTTTCCTCAGATTTTTGTATAAACAGATAAGAGTTTCACTAATGCAAGGATTAAACTCCCTTTGTTGTTAATTTGAAGGCTTTAATTATAGCTTCAGATTCACCACTTTATTAATGTGACAGCCTTTTACTAAGAATACTCCTCTGAGGAACTTTTTATTCAAATCTCACACAGGGACACCTCATTTTTCAACCAACTCACACCCCACAGCTCCTCTCAGACTTAGTGGCCCACTCCCCTGTGTTACTCATTTAAGGTGGTTGTGGTAAAGACAATGGTGATATATAACTGAAGATCTCATCATTACTTCACCACAGAGCTCAGATCAAGCATGGACGCCACTTTAGCTGCTGAAATTTAATCCTAATCAAGACCTTGTTGTTGTTATATATTGGGATTTAAACAGGCCTGAATATGAAGGACTGTAACAAAAGCTGTTATCTAATGCATAGGCTGAAGGACTTCATTCATTCAAGCTAAGCAATGTGTCATATGATATAAACTACACAGTAAAAAGTCTGATTCTGAAGTCAAAGGTATTGTTAGTAAATATTATTTGTTATAAATCTGCATATTTTAACATTCAGAGTTGTACATGAGAATAATATATAAAACCCCTCTTATACATCAACTGACTTGCTTTTTATGTCAGATGTTACTTAAGTAAATAGAAACAGAAGCTAAAATGGGGGAGGGCATGAGTTTTCCAGTCTGGGGGTAGGGGTGTGGGGCTTAAACTTCAAACACTTATCAGATAAATGTAATACTGCAGTGTCCCTGTACTGACAAATCATTAACAATTCATTTCTCACCCACTAGACTCTGACCAATAGCAACACAATTACTGCCTTCATTTAAAAGAACTACTGAGATGAGTGGCTGAAGTGGAGAATGAAAACTCCTGTTGTTGATTGGTTCAATAGAATGTGACTGACAATGAAAATCTAGTATCTTATTGGCTGCAGTTGAAAATTATTGGAGAATAAACCACAGATTTACATAATGCGATTTATACCCATTACACCTCAGAAATATAAAAACATCTTTATTGGGAGCATGTCCAAAAGTTTCATATTTAAAATGGACTTGTGTTTTGTAGACAGCAGATATTGGCAAACACGGATTTAATTTAGTGGATGACCACAGCCTGCAGCGTATTCTCCTACAACACTGCCACTATAAATCCATGTTTTAGTAAAAGCAGAGTTTATCAGTACTTTACTTCATCCAAATCAGCATATTTAATCCTTATTGTAATTAATTATAGCAACACTGCTCTAATATATTTAATGTGAGTAAACAGTTAATCAGTCGTTAACGTTAGCACAGACACTCAAACTGTACCTGGAGAATGGGGTAGGGGGAGATATGTGGTTTGATGGACAGGTCTATCAGCCAATGGAGTAGTTAAAGAAACTGGGTGATTTTTCAGTTTTTCTTTTGGTCAGTTTGATATTAGCGGCTATGAACTGACACAGATTAATGGGCACGTTCAACCATATAAAGTGGAATTTGAAGTGCAAAAAAAGAAGCTGTTAAATAAAACTTTAAAAATAAAATAACATTTGTTTGTGTGTTCACTCAAATGTAAGGTGAAATCAGACACACTTTATCAAATGTATACAATATAACAAATGGTTCAGACTTCACACTCTTAGTGATCTCTTTCTTGGAAAAGCCTGTTGCTGAAGAACTTGAGTTTTCAGTGGAGGAATATTGGATGATCGGTTTCACCTGAAAATTTTGTACTTACTGTAACATCTTGCCAAATTAAACACAGGGAGGGCCATCTTTTCTGTAAGGTGGGACAAATTTGCATGTGTGGCTAGCTTGGTTATGAAAACAAAGAGCAGAAAACAACACATACTGAGGGTGTACATAAAAATTACACAGGAGTTATTTGTTTACTGCTATAGTAATATTTGAAACATCAGACAGAGCTCTTTTAAAGTAGCCTTTTACAGCCCTCATACAAATCATATATATGTGCAGTGCATGCTGGGTATTGTAGTGAAAACACAGATGAAAGAAAAGATGAAAACCTACGAATAGAAAAATCAGGATTTCTGTTTCAACCACTGAAGCTGGAGGGCACAATTCTGTGCTAAGAGATGTTACACAACTTATTAAACTGGGATATACTGCAGTGCCTCTATATGAAGCCTGTTATATGTTAATTCACACTGTAGTCTGCTGAATTACACTTGAAATTTGGAGGATTGCACTCAAAGCTATTCTCAGTTTCCCCCGATATCAAGAGTCCTAGCAAGTGCAATCCATGCAATTAACAACAGGCCCCTTCCTGTACTGCTAGTCTTGCTTCCCTCTAGCTTGGCTCTTCCTGGAATTAGCCGGCAAGCGTTGGCATGCAGCAAGAGTGTGAGAGACTAGCAAAGGAATGGCTTCATGAAGATATCCTCCCTAATGCATTCCTAGCGCCTGGCGCCCGGCGTATCATAGCCCGGGAATATGCATAAAAGCTCGGGGAGATTTCTCTCCGAGGCCTGACATTATATTACTCTGAGAAATGATACAATTCTCCGAGTTCAGTGGTAATTGTGGAGATAAGTTTAATACCCCTCTCCCCAGACACGCGCTTCAGCCAAGAGATGAAAAGGCCCGGAAATATTAATGAGAGGAGAGGGAGAGGAACCTTGGCTTGCCAGCACTTTAATGTCCTTATCTGTTTAGCACAGGGGCTCGCTCGCCACCACCAGGCCCTCCCAAGTATGCTAATGCCCCGCCAATTGGACAAGCTGTGAATTGGGCTGCTGCTAATTTCCTCCCAGAACGTGTGCTGCTCAATGTATATTATGAGAGTGTCTGAGTGAGAGATGGGCCAGAACACAGCTCTAATTGATGATATGGCTGACAGAGCCTTTGTAGCTTAAACTCTGTTTGTGTGTGTGTGTGTGGGGGGGGTGGGTGTGTGTCTCAATCAGGTGGGTACCATTTGATTAAAAGCTATCAGTACATCCATAAATCTCTAGTGGGTCAAAATGGTGTTAATCTGTCCTCATAAGCTTCCATTAAAATTTATAATCGTCTTTTGCCAGTGCAACATGAATTTGAAAAATGAGTACATATATGACAAAAAGGATAACCCTGGATATTCAATTAATTTCCTTGTTATGACTGGTTATGATGTGTCATAAATTTACAATTACTAAGTGTGCTCCTATCCACTGGTGGCACTGTTTCTCTAAAACTAAACCAACAATCTGTTACATGAAGAAGAATTACAGAAACAGTGCTGTAAACGGCTAAGGAGGAATGTTACACACAGCGGCGGCTGGTGAAGACAATTCTACGTGCCACTGTTCGTTCCACATTGTCAGTTTCAACAACATTCTAAAAAATAAACATGCTGCAAAGGGATATGTGTGCGATGCAATTGAAAAACCATGTGTGAATTAAAGATGTGTGAGTGAGAAAAAACCTTTTAAATCCATCACTCGATCTTAAGATGATTTTTACCAATTTAAAAATTTGCCAAAATTGGTTCTGTATAGAATCAAAAGTTGTTCTTCTGTGGCACTGCTCAAAGAAACTTTTATAGCACTTTTATTTTTAAGAGTGAACCATCCCAGTTTAATTTAACTCATACTGCACCAAACACCAAACTCAGTTATTTGTACTGACATTAAAAACCATTTGCATTTGTAGTGTACACAGATAAAATTATAGTACATTATATACATCATTACATTACCATGTGGTTCAGAAACATACAGATATATTAGCAAAAATATTAATAAGGTAGAAAATGTCTGGTGGATTATAACAGTCTTTTTGTCATCATTATGCAACACAGTGTGATCAAACTCCCCGGCACAAAAAGGCAGTGGGCTTCTGTGCTTCTGAGTGCTGTGAGTCTCTCTCCAGTGCAGGGAGAGAATGTATATTAGATATATTAATACATTTTTCATATCAGTTCACATTAGTGTTGCACTCTGAAACAGATAGCTAGTTCAAATGACTCTTTACAGATCTAATATGTCCCTGTTCTGAACTGTCCAGAACTGCTAGTACAGTTGGTCCTTCAGAGTGAAGGCTATGTGTGTGGGGGCAGCTGAACTGTCCACCTTCTTTCCACTGAGTTTGTGGATTTTTACTTTCTTCTATTTCTCTTCAATGCCACTCCAAGGCTTTATTTTACCGCTGAGTTTCTCGACCTGTAAGTACAGCGCCTGTAACGGCTGATGGATTCCAGCCCCCTCCCACTCCAGTCTGCTGATAGAGCTGGGCTTTTCAGGAATACATTGTATGCGGACCCTGCTGTAACAGTGTTTTTGACCTTCAAAGCTGTTCCTAGAACTGCTTTGCATTATGGCTAAGATTTCATTAGAAACTGATATGAAGATTAATAAGTTCAGTGATTTGATTATGTACTTACACTGCTCTTTATTATTAATCTTGTGCTATAGTATTCCTCAATGTAGGTACGTTCTCATTACCGTGCCTCATAAAGTGACTCAAATTTGATTTTTTGCATGGTTGTGTGGACATGCAATATCTGATCTGTTCAAATCAGATTTGAGACACTTTGTCTGTTTTCATATTACCCTTTTAAAAATACGTGTGTGATGGTGTGTAAGGAGTTTAGTGTGTTCTTCCCATGTCCACATGGGTTTAGTCCAGGTGCTCTGGTTTTCTCCCATGGTCTAAACACACACACTGGTGTCCATAGGTGTGCGTATGTGAATGGATATGTGTGTGTGTTTGTGTGTGTGCACACTGTGAAGGACTGGCAACACACTGTTACTGCCTTGTGCCCAGTGATTTGGGGTAGGCTCTGAACCCACCGCAATCCTAACTGGATAATGAAAATAAATGTGCTACAAATATTTTTTTGTGTGATTCCATAGAAGAACCATATTTGGCTCTATTAAAACATTTTGGCTAATAGCTTTTAAATAGGTAAAGGACCTTTTCACCAAGTGATTAAAAAAAAAAATAATAAAATAAAAATAAATAAAAAACAAGGATCTTTATGGAGTGGCATTGCTCAAAGTAGCTTTTGTTGCACAATGTACACATTAATTCATTTATGCACATGTCCTATTTCACCACCAACAAAAATATCATATTTGTGTGCATCGGGAGAATAGCAAACAACTCTTAGACAGTACATGATTAGGACATGAAGGTGAAAAAGTGAGCTGGCCTGCATTCACTGCTTTTATGGCTGAATCCCAAATGTCTTCATCCACCCTATGTATTTCACAGTGTAGGTCATAAAATAACAGTTAACAGTTTCTGCACTTGCATAGCATGTTTTATGTCAAATTATAATCAGCCGTATTCTTCAGATTTTCCAGTCAAACTTGTTTCCTGTCAGTGAGTAGTAGTTTTAGCTTTATAACCTGTCAAGTGCCCTATGTAGGGAGTATGCTGCTATTTGAGACACTCCATCATTGTTATTTTATTTTTTATTTTTTTGACTATTACAAATTGGAAGTGATTTTTTGTTGCCTTAATTGTTTTCAGGGCTGTGTGGACATGTCAAATTTGATTATTTTAAATCAGATTTGAGTCACATTCATACGTTTTTCCTAGACTGGATAAGTATCTGATCAGTTGGCATGTGAATGGTATCAAATGTCATGTGTCTCTTTTGCCTGTACATGTGTTTAGTTCTGTTGCCTCCAACTGCATCCCATGGCTCAAGCATCCCATATGGCTGTCCTCTCGAGCAAAATGCAATGCAAATATGTACTACTCACACATTCATTTTTAAAACAATCAGTCATCTCACAAATATATTGTTTTAGTTGTTGGTGACATGCATAAACATATCAATGTACATACGTGTGTTGTTTCATGGACATATTCATTCAAATTAAAGACAGAAACAGGCTTTACAGATTTATAAATGAGAATTGCCAAAGCAGCCAAATCCAATCTGAACAAAAGATCAGAATTGATTAACGAGGCTTGTAATGTGAATGCAACCTAAGCTGTTCACCAGGCCAGCATTAACTCTGCTGCTACTTTTAGTGTCCCCTAAAACTCGTAAGGCCTTAAAATGGAACACAAATCCCTCCCTAAGACTCGTCCATCCATCCCTAGTCCTGAGTAAACAAGAACACATTGCTTGTTTTACGTGTTTCATTCTGCTCCATTCTTCTCCATATATCACGCTCACTGTGGCTACCTTTGGCCAGACAAAAGGATTAGCCGAGGAAGCTCGTTGAGAATGAATACGGCACAGAAGCTTGTTGTCCTTCCACTCCGTCACAGATAGTCAGACACAAACACACATGTACACACTCACAAAAAGTCAGCTCTCACTCTGTCTCACTCATTTCACACCTCCGTGTCTGTCTGGTACTGCGCAGGCCTTGTCGTGTAAACCGGTCTACAGAGACACACAAGCCCAGAACACAGTCAGCAGCTCAGCTTCTATTACCTTACTCACTGGGTCAGGAGGTCCTTGCCTAGTTCTAAACAAAGCCCCGTCTGAAACTAACACTGGTGATGTGAGAACATAAGCCAAGACATTGAGTTATACCATTCGGGCTGCACTGGTGCTTAAGTTTCCAAGTAAAGTAACACTGGTTTGACTGAGATCAGCCATCTTTCATCCCTGTCAACGCATGCTTTAAGTGTAAACTGATGAAACAAGCACAAACTAATGGTTTTGTTTGTGATGCCCCTCCTCTGTTTGAATGCTTAAATACTCTATAACATGTTCTTATCATTCATTTTGTTCCTCAGCTCATAATATGCTCATTCTACGCATACAAATGCATAACAATATATCCATACATTAGTACATATGTGATGAAAAAGAGAACCCTGTATTCATATTTGTATGTGGAAAGGTGCTATGGTTCATAGTTAGTTCATGATTACTACAGGAGCTCAAGGTTGTTAATAAATGACAGTCTAGTAACCATAGTTGTAGTTCATTGTGGGTTTGCAGGGATTTGAACTTTCCACAAGCTTTTTGGACCTCCAAAACTTTGCAACACCACAGTAACCCTGTATGAACTTTGAAGCTGAAAAGTGAACACCTACTGATTATTTTATACTGTCTAGTACAGGTTTAAACTCCCCCAAATACACCAAAACACTCCTCAAAAATTCCTCACTATTCCATTCCACCTTAAATGCTTAATTATACATTTCTGCATTTCTGAAGAACATGTTAACCTTAGTATTATACTTAATATTTGGAAATTTGAAAGTTCTGACTCTTACCTCTCATGAGTGTAAAGATAGAACAGCAGGGTATTAACTCAAACTCAACCTCAGGATTTTTCTATGTTACTTCCTGGAATGTATGTGCACCTCTGCATCAAGAGTTCTCCTTTTCATTTTGTTCATTTTGAAGAAAGAAAGAGTATCACTGTTCACAAAGGCTCAGTAGTCGTGCAGATTTCTACATCTAAAATCTTCTCAAGAGGCACATGTTCTTTCAGTCCCCGGCACCTTTGAAACCCACATCCATCTTGACATCCTACAACCTGGAGCCAGTGAGCTTGGATACGTAACTCTATTTAGATCAATTCCGAGTCGTGTTTTGAATAGAAAAGTGACGTCTGATGTCTGTGAGAGTGCAGCTTGTGTTAGTCATCCTCACCAAGCCCTCTTGGCTTTCTTGTTTGTCTGGTGGAAGGTGGCCATAGTGAGTGTGGGAGATAGAGAGGATAGAGAAAATGAAAAAGGATCTGGGTATATTTATGATGTTAAAGCTTTAATTCAGCTCTTATTGTCTTACATGCTGAGAAATGAAAGAATGACACTGTACAGAATTGTGTAAATTCTGTTAGAAGATGTATTTGATTTATTGGGCAATACTCTTTTATGATATATACTGCAATGTTTGCAGTGTCGTTGTTCTTTAATGCACAAGTGCAGTTTTATTTTTTTATGCATACATGCATGCCTATGTGTTTCAGTGTGTGTTTGTGTGTGTATGTGTGGTGATTCTAATAATGCTACTGGCCTCTGGGACTTAATTTTCATTGTATATCTTTATCTATAAAATAGGGATTCTGCTGTCTTCTCATTTCTCATGTAGCCTGTGTTTAAATAAATAAGTAAATTTGCTTTTATTGTCATTGGAAAATACACAAGTGACTTTGCATTTAACTCATACATAGCCATGAACACACATTTGGGGGAGATCCCTATCTGCCAGTTACCCTACTTGTGATCAACAGACAATAAACCCGATTTTTTGGATGGACAGTGAATACATAAATACAACTATATATAGCAGTCAGGTCTGAAAGTAGTCAACGGACATAGCTATCATGTTAGCCATAAATAAATGTATTCTGTGCTTCTTTTATGGTACAAGTTACATCACAAAAAGCTTAGTTCACTAGCAGAAGATAACTAACTCTGGAAATACACAACAGCAATACTCATGAATACAGCACTCTCTTCAGAATCATGGCCTGATATTCAGCCAGTGCCCTTTTGAAAGACCCTTAGGATGCAGTGGAATTTGGCCCTCATCAAGGGGTTTGAAATTGTCAGGGACGTTTCTTTTCAGTTGTTATATGTGGGATGAAAAATTCAAGGTAACTATCTTTAATGAGTACTTATTCATTTGTTTTACTTTGTGTATTAAATTAGTCATGCATTTTGGCCATCAGCACCCTCAGCCAATGAGAAATCATGCTGCAGTAGGCTCCACCCACTCAGTTGCCATGGGAACAAACAGTAGTTTTTGGTGATTTTCTGAAAACAGTTGACACGCCACAGTCATAGATGTTAATGTTGACATAATTAGTCTGGAGTCCTTTGAATGTAATTGCTGCAATGTGCTTTGTGTTAGCGCAACTTGGTTGTGTAGCAGGTAGTGTTGCAGTCACACAGCTCCAGTGACCTGGAGGTTGTTGGTTCAAGTCCCGCTCCAGGTGAATGTCTATAAGGAGTTTGGTGTGTTCTCCCATGTTTCTGCTTGGGTTTCCTCGGGTTGCTTCTGTTTCTTCCCACATTGGGATCCCAAAAACCCACACTGGTAGGTGGATTGGTGACTCAAATGTGTCCATAGGTGTGAGTGTGTGATTGAATGTGTGTGTCGCCCTGTGAAAGATTGGTGCCCCCTCCAGGGTGTGTTCCTGCCTTGCGCCCAATGATTCCAGGTAGGCTCCGGACCCTGAATTCCAATTTCCAATTTACATTCCACCTTAAATAACGCAGAACTTACATTTCACATTACAATGACAGCACTGTTGCTGCATTCCAGGCTGTTGCTGTTGTTAGAAATTTGTTCCCATGGTATTGCAGGTGGTTGCTAAGCTGTTGCTTAGTGGGTGAATTGGGCTGCTAGGTATTAGTGAACTGGTCACTAAAGTGTTCCAGGTTGATGCTCTGCTAGTTGTGTTAAGTTGTACTTAAGTGCATGCTATTGTTTTGCTAAAACCTTCTAAGGTGACTACTATGGTTTCACATGGTTTGGTCTTTGTGGGTGCTATGGCCTTGTCTATAATATTTGAAGTGGTTGCTCAACTGTCTCAAGTGACTTCTTAGCTGATACTATATCCCAGGTGGTTTCTAGGCTGCTACTATGATCACAGCTTGTTGCTAGGAGATTGTGTAATGATTGCTGTGGAACCCAATGTGGATGTTTAGGTGTATTTGCCACTGTGACATATTTACCTTATTTATTCTTATGGAGAGAACATAATCTAAATGTTTGTTTGCACACTGCTGTTTCTAATCGTTTGGATTCTACATTTAGGTTTATGGTAAAGTTATGTTTAAGCTTAGGTTTTAATGATTGCACGAAAGCACAAATAATTCTGTTTGTAACTCATTGCACCTTAGAGTTACATTTACATTTAAGTTTATATTTAGGTTTAGGGTTAGGAGATATTTTAAGAGTGATCTTTCACACTGGGTTGCCAAACAAATCATGTGAACATTTGTGAACATAAATAGTACACATTTTATGAGTGCCAGTTATATTTCATACACAATTTACGAACCCTGAGAGCATAATCCTGGGTCTTTAAGTCTAATGTGCAAATTCACAGTGAGACCAGTCTGAAAGTAACTGGGCATAACTGACTGCATAGAACAGTGTTTCTCAACTCTAGTCCTGAAGGCACTTTGCTCTGCACAAGTTAGTGCTTCCTCTACAATTTCAGCATTGTAGAAACTTACTAATGAACTGATTGGTGGGATTAAGTGTGTTGGGAGTCAAGGAGACACAAGGCTTTCCCCAGTACTACCTCCCCATTTTCCTCCATGGTCATAGCTGGACTTGAACTAGTTAGCATGAGTCTCTGTTGTGTCCCAGGAATTTTGTTCAGAGTGTATGCTTCATACGCCCGAATAACTGGGTAATTATCAAGCCCCTCAACGGCAGAGAGTGTAAGACAAGTAAGAATAGATGTTCTTTCCATGCTTAACATGGCCTCTGGGAGCCATTACAGCAGTTGCTAATCTTTTCTCCAGGTGTAAAATGCATACCTCTGATTAGCATTATTTGTTCCACAGCTTGCTAAGCTATTGTCTTCATATTTAAAATGCACAGTGAGATAAACTATTTCTTAGGAGTCAGAATGATTTAAATCAAGTCAAACAAGATGAAATTTGGTGCCTCAAGGATATGGAGTTTCAAAAAACCCATAACAATTTGAATGTGATTTTATTTGTGTTTAACCATGATCAACTAAGTTTTTCTTTCCCTAACTTTCAGCAAGGTCTTAACTTTAGTGTGTACATATTGTTGTGCATTTCCACTGCATGGTCCCAATTCGATTCAGCTGGGCTTTTGCTTATCCATTAGGCAAATCAGGTGCCTGGTCCCTGGATCCAAGTACTTTTATACACCCAGCTCACGCCTGCTTTGTAATGAGCTGAGTAAGGACTAAAAGTGATGGGTAAACCTGGCAGAGTGCTGACTGCCCAAAGAGACTTGTTTACACTGCAAAATACACACCTCCAGCACAAACTAGCTGCTTGTAAAACCTCCAAGCTACAATAAAGATCACAACGGAAGCTCGTAAAATTATGCAGTGGTCTTCGGAGAAGTTCAAATGCTCCTTGGATCGGTGGCCAATGAAAAACTCCAGTAAGAACTGGGGAGTGGAGCCATGTTCAATCCAAAAAACCAAAACAAAATGCAAATACACAAGGAATACACAGCACCTACCATTATCACTACCATTGTTGTGGTTTGCAAAGCCAGTGGTTCCCATTGGAGACGGGGTTTTGCGATCTCTAGCCACATTTTTCTGACCCTAAATTTAAACATAAATCCATGCTACACTGCAAACCTGTCAGAAATGACAGCATTTTGTGTTTGAATATTGCCTTCTGAAAGAAATTACAGCACTGGTTCTGTAGCTTTTCTTCAGGTATGTCGTAGAGCTTGAGTGGTTTTAGTGAAACAGCGACACCACTGGACTGGAGCTCCCTTATGGAAAGTAAAATAACCATGAATTAGAATGAATCAACATGTAGAAATGTTAGGGATATCCAGCGTGTTCTTTTTAGAAGTACATGCACTATTGTTTGAAGATACTGTTGATCTATTATCCCTGTTTCTGTAAGTGTAATTATTTTTTTATCATGTTTCATAAACACTGCACTCATTATCAAGTTTACAGTACTGTTTCTAAAACCAGATGCCAAATACTTGATAGTTACTTTATGCTCTAAATTGCGTGGCATAGAAAAAATACATTCTTCTGATTCTTTAGAGCCAGGATTCTATAGAAAGAGCTGATGCTTTTCCTTCAGCAAGACAACTTCCCTCCTCCATCTATTCTTCCCCTCTGTTCTCCTCCTCCTCTGCGGGAGCGAGGGAGGAAGGCGTGACTGTGCCTGTGTTAGCAGTCATCGGCGTTAACAACCAGAGATATGAGACTGAGCACTGCCCCAATCACGGGACAGGCTGTGGGAAGAGCAGGCTAGCAACCACATGCACACAAATACACACACATAGAGAGAGAGAGAGAGAGAGAGAGAGAGAGAGAGAGAGAGAGAGAGAATACAGAATACAGTAAACCCACACACAGTTTGGCAGGCTGCCTGCCTGCTGCCTGTTGCTGATGTAGAAGTCATCCAGATTGGGTCACCACCCTCACCCCCCTTGCTCTCAGCAGGGGGTTTCTTAAAGTGGGCTTTAAGAGCAGCCTTAGGCCTGTGTGCATGCTGATATCCCAGCACATATCCCATGCTGCTGTGGGGCGAGAGCTCACCTGTAAATCTCTATCATTATCAGAGTGCTTGGCTCTCACTGGCCTGGTCAAGGATGGCTAACATTTATTTATTTTTAGTTTATGGCTTCTGTGGCTGTGTTTGTTGGCTTTTTTCAACATTTTAATAGTTTACATATCATCACTGTACAAAGAAAAGCATGTATTTCTGAAATAGTAGTTTTAAACACAAAAGAGCAAAATAACCTTCTTAATTTTCAATGGACGTCATTGGAGTTTCTATTGGTCCATTCAGGTGTGCAGGTATATAAGTTAGACACACCTTATTTTCCATCCATCCATCCATTATCTGTAACCGCTTATCCAATTTAGGGTCGCGGGGGGTCCAGAGCCTACCTGGAATCATCGGGCGCAAGGCGGGAATACACCCTGGAGGGGACGCCAGTCCTTCACAGGGCAACACAGACACACACACATTCACTCACACACTCACACCTACGGACACTTTCGAGTCACCAATCCACCTGCAACGTGTGTTTTTGGACTGTGGGAGGAAACCCACGCGGCCTTATTTTCCTATTTACCTTATATTCACCTGATGGTAGAGTAAGCAGCACGTCACAGAAATATACTGGAAACACAAGCTCTGTCAAACCAGGCTAAGTGCAACCAGAAATGCGCATGACAAATCATCAAGGGCAGGGCATATTCTGCTTATCAGAAAAGCCCACTAATACCCTTAGATTACTTTCTTACAAGAGAGAAGAAGCTTAGTGTGTAAGACATTTGCCTTTAGCCTTTTAAACTCACCCTTTAGAGACTGGTTACCACCCTCAGGGCCCAGATATCCAGCCGGGACACCAGGAAAAAAGGCAAATTGTGGATCACCAAAATGAGAACTAATAGGTATTGATAATCAGCCATTCTAGGCTTAAGTATTTCAAATGTGGATTTGAAACACATATATATTTAGATGAGACTCCACTGGTGTCTTAGTATTTATTTACACTGGGTGAACAGTTCAGTTTTGTAAAAACAAGCTCTTTTAGTGGGAAATAAAAACCCAATCCAATCCAATTGATCGCCAATATGTGACGTGTTTTAGCCATGATTACCATGTGTGGTGACTGGAAGCAGAATCAGTTTAATTCAATTCCGTTCAGTTTTATTTATAGAACACTTTTTTACAGCTGCAGTTGTCTCAAATCATCTTTACAGAATGTAATACATGCCTCCCACAATGGCAGGAAAAACTCCCTCAGAACATGAGGAAGAAACCATATGGGAACAAGATTCAAATGGGGAACCCATCCTCCTCTGGTTAACATCAGCAGGAAACAAACGAAGAGCAGTGTAGTAACAAAGTGTAAAATGAATAAAGAATGATGGAGATACTGTGGGTGTCGATAACACCATGTTTTAAGTGTATTAGCTGTGTTAATAATTTAGAGTGTGGTAGGTGAACAGTCCAGTCTCAGTGGTCAGTGGTGGGTGTGAAGACTCCAGAACATGTGCAGTTTCTGCAAGTAATCTTGATATTGATATGAACAATAATATATAAACAGAAAAAGTGTCAAAAAGCACCAATGGATATCTTTACCTACACATTTCCGAAAAAATGAATTTGGCAATCCTATGAATCCTCCTAAATTACTATACTATATTTCAGAAATAAAGCCACTGCACACCTCTGTTGCCCTGTCCACTCACTTGTATTGGTTAACTTTCTTTGTGGATCAAGAAGAAAAATGTTGAAGTGCATAGCTCTCATTTATCTCAATAATATATTAATTCTTAAATTATAATTTTCTGCTAATGTAAATGTTTTTAATATGTCACATTTGATTTGTCAAAGTAAAAGTCTGTTGACACCTTTGACTTTATTTGAGGGAAATGCTGTATGTACAGAGAGGGAGAAGAATAAGTTTTGTTGTGTGTTTATTTGGAGGTGGGGGGAATGGTGAGCTGCCGCCAGTGCTGAAAAAAACAAATTTTGCCCACAGTACCCTACAAAGGACAGCCAGTGATCAGACAGTGATAGATAGTGTGTGTATATATATATATATATATATATATATATATATATATATATATATATATATATATATATATATATATATATATATATATATATATATATATATATATATATATATATATATATATACATACATACTGAAATATTGTAGACTGTTCAAAAATAGCATCATTTTTAAGAAATTCTCTATCACAAATCAAATCAAATCAAATTTATTTGTATAGCGCTTTTTACAACTGATGTTGTCACAAAGCAGCTTCACAGAATTCCAGTAAGACAACGTTTTGACATGAAATGTATCAATGTAAAGAATGTAAAAATGTAAAAATCCCCAGGTGAGTGAGGCCAGGGGCGACAGTGGCAAGGGATAACTCCCTCAGCTGAGGAAGAAACCTTGGGAGGAATCAAGGATATCACAGAATAATGATTTTTATTTATTGCAGATTCTATTTCTATTTTAATAACAAAATTCTGGTGTATGAACATGCCCAAACTCCTCCCCTCAGCCCTATATAAGGTACGTCCTCCAAATTCTTACAATTTCCGCATTAGACAAACTTACTCCCACCCCCATGTGTTTAGCTTTACACACATACAGAAGCTTCCCTGAAATCCTGCCCAAAAATCACATATTAGTCTGCCTTCCTGGCATCATAGAGATGCCAAAGTTATCATTGAAAATAAAAGAAAGTTCTGCTGTGATTGAGTTTGCCATCCTGTTTATTTCATTATGTGTTTGTGTATTTTCCATTGTATTCACAATTATTCCCATTATTATCCCCATTATGAATTCTCTCAAATTCCAACCTTTTCACTGGATCTCCTGATCATCCAGTGTACACAATGTCACCAGCCTCCAGAAAGTGGTGTCCAACAGGTGCTTCCTCCAATACATTTACGGCCAACCTTGCTGACACAAAGACACTGAACACTTTGGAATGTCAAAGAGCAGGCAAACTGTCCAAATCTGTCACATGGGAAATGGGGCCGTACTACTCACAGAGAGGGAAGTACTCTCCTGGAGGCCCAGCCTTAGAAGACTAAGGCATCACTTTATTAATAAACCCAGCCAGTTGTCATAATACACACATAAACATCTGGAAACTCATGTTCCATATTTTATTGCATTTTGGAATTTTTCCCCCTCCAAATTCTCTGCTATCTGGCCTGTGGTCCACCCTCTAACAGCAGTGACACAGACTCTGTATTTTATGTTTGGGTATCAGGCAAATACAGGGGAGTATGGGGGTCAATTTGACCTATGATAGTGTCACAAATAAAAGCATGAATGGACACAGATCTTTCCTAGACTACGAGTGGTAGTCTTAGAGAGTGATATAAGTGAAGTGCTGTCAAAGCAGTGGCTTGAAATCTGTGATTAAGTACATGTGTGTGTGTGGGAGTGACTGTGTTTTATGTGTGTGTGGCTGGAAAAGAATCACTTGCAGCTTGACACTCCGCTGATAACATGCTTTCTGTGTTGGCCCCAGCCATCATTCTCCCAGAAGCAGGCTTGTGGATTAGCTGTGAGATTACCTATGAGAGTGTATTTGTGTTCCTCAGCTCTTACAGGGCATTTTTCTCCAGTAGAAAGAAAGAAAGAGAGAGAGAGAAGAGAGAAGGTGACCTATATAGCCTTTGTTTACTCTGCATCTGTGTGTCTGGAGCGAAGGTTTGTGAGAGAAGGAAGAAAAACGATCCCCGCCCTTTGCTGCTGTGTGTTTTTTTCTTGCTGGCCAGTGGTGAATAGCTCTGAGTGTTTGCTGAACGATGGAGAGAAACAGTGTTAAAGCCCAAAGGAGCTTCCTCTGCATTTACTCTGTTTACAGATGGGCAAAGGTCATAGGACTCGACTCCTAAGCTCAGTTGGAGTTGTGTTAGCGCTATATTTCCCTTGTGTTGCTGCTGTTCTCTACAACATAATTTACAGAATATAAATCATCATTGTTAGAAAATTATTATTATTATTATTATTATTATTATTATTATTATTATTATTAGTAGTAGTAGTAGTAGTAGTTATTAGTACTAGTAATTATTACTATTATCAATGTGCAAAATGTAAATAAAAACCAAATTCAATTATATGCAAATCACTTTATCCCTATATTTAATTAAATATATTACAAATATTATATTTTATATTTTGAAATTGAGAATTTTTATTTAAATGTATTTTGAACTTGATGCCTGCAACATGTTCAAAAACATGGTCACCACTTCTTTTAAAAACACTGTAAACATTTGGGAACCGAGGTGACCAGTTGCTGTCATTTTAAAAAGACGTTTAAAAAGATGTTTACGGAATGACAGAATGTTGCTCGAAACCATGCATATATCCTTCAGCATTACCGGTGCCTTCACAGATGTCACCCATGCCATGTGCACTAGTGCCCCCTCATACTATCACAGATCCTGGTTTTTAACTGTGTGATTGTAAGAAGCCAGATGATCCTTCTCCTCTTTAGCCTGGAGGAAGTAGTATACATGACTTCGAAAAATAATTTCTAATTTTGTATTGTCAGAACACAGGACACTTTTCCACTCTGCCTCAGTCTGCCTCATTAAATGAGCTTGGGCCCAGAGAAGGTGGCATCAAGTGTTTCTAAGCAGTGGTTTCCACTACACAAATATGTCTGTTCTCATTTTAGTTCTGTCTGAGGGCCTGAAGACAACAGCAAGCTAATACGGGTTTGGAGCCTTGTCTCGTGTATATAGAGATTTCACAGGCTTCTTTTAAACATTATAGTATATATATATTTTGCCATACATGATGAAATTTACTATTTTAAGTTGTAAAACCTAATGCTTGAATTATCTCATTTTTTGATGCAATTTTTCACAGAGTGTTGAACCCTTCTCCAATTTTATGTTTGCAATCTTCTGCCTCTATCTCTTTTTTAAACCCAATCATGGGCCAAATGTATAACAACAT
Source organism: Hoplias malabaricus (assembly GCF_029633855.1). Classification (NCBI taxonomy): domain Eukaryota; kingdom Metazoa; phylum Chordata; class Actinopteri; order Characiformes; family Erythrinidae; genus Hoplias; species Hoplias malabaricus. The sequence continues at coordinate 5,825,332 of NC_089807.1, read as the reverse complement.
ATTTTTGAAGTATTATGCAAAATCTGGCCCAGCCTTCTGTAGGATGAATAGTAGCAAGCATATGACTAATAGTAGTAAAATTATTAGTTAGAATAGTAGCATTAGGAGGAAGAATGGTAGTAGTTTTAGAAAGCTTAATAATAATAATAATAATAATAGTAATAATAATAATAGTATTTATAGACATAGTAGTAGGAGAATTCATAGATAAAATAGTATTGGGGTAGGAGGAGTTGTAACAGGAGGAATAATATTATTAATGGCAGGAGAAAGAGGAGCAGGAATAATATAGTATGAGAGTGTGTAGTAGTAGTTGCAATAGTAATAGTAATGAGAAGGCATTGCCGTAGTACAGCAGTACATTCTTAAATATAAATGTTCTACAAAGGGTCCTTTGAACAATGTCTTAGAAGAACCACGTCTAGCTGTAGTAGGAGGAATGATATTAGTAATAGTAGTGTAGTAGTAGTAGTAGTAGTGTAGTAGTAGTCATAATATAAGTAGTTGTAGTAGTATTGAAGACTCTAATACAGTGCATTATTACACTCTAACTGCAATAAATGTGAGAGTTAAATCCAGTATGAATCTGCAGCATGTGTAAATTCTAAAATTGAGGAGTTGCTGATGCAGACCTCACTGTGTAATCTTCTGTAGTAAAGTTAACTCAGACACATTTGTATTTTCCTGGCAGTCTTGTCCATTTGAACCCTTAACAATGAATGCACCTGACGTTAACTTGGAATATGATGCAGTAATTATCACAGCATTATAGTTTTCTGCATGTCTGCAGATCAAAGCTTTCTCAGTCAACACTCATTGACAAGGAGCAAACACTGCAGAATTATAATTTTTGTTCATAGATTAAATAAATAATAAAATATAACAGTATGGCTGTCAGAGCGCTGAGTGTTATGTGGATGTCGCATGAACTGTGGTTTGAGTGTTTCAGTGTCCTGTATGGAGTAATTTCATGCTTGTAAACAAAGCCATGGTTATAATGTATACTCCTCTTCGACTTGCATTGAAATGCAAATCACATTTACAGCAGGCATCTTCAAAAGTGTTTACTGTTGCTGTTCGCTGGCAGAAAATTGAACTGTTGAAGTAACTGATTGACCACTTAGTTTTATTCCTACCAGTTCTTACAAAATTCTTGATCGGAAGCTGGACTCAGGGTCTGAATTTGATGAGGTCTTCTTGCATCATGAAGCTGCATTAACCTGCTTTTCCTCACTATGTATTCATACATATTAGGGCTTGTTAAATTAACTCTTTCTCTCTTTCTACACGGCTGTGTTCCCAACCCAGTTTGGAAAATGTACAACACATGGGGAAAAATAACTAAGCTTCAGAGTTTGTTTACATCGAACAATATAACATGTATATAACTTGTTATATAGCAATAATTAATAAATAAAAATATTTTTCTCTACACCATATTTAATCAATAAGCTTATCGACATATTACAATACCATAGAAAGCATGTATTTTATTCAGTAGTATTTCATTTTTAAACCCAGCTTAAATTTAAATGTTTAAAGTTGACATTTCAGTGTTTAATTCAAACTAATTTAACATGATGCAGCCTCCTTAGACTGTGTCATTTATGTGGTTACATAGGTTACTAAGAAGGAGGCTTCATAGGACACCTCCTACCTCTGCTGCAGCCTAGGCTTTGGAATACAGCTAATACAGTTCTATGCCTTTCTTTGTAAGTCACCAGAGTAAAAATGTGAGCACAGATACTGTGCTTACCACCTAGTGGACTGAGCTGGTAACACCATCTTTCATGTACACCTGGCTTTTTTGTAGCTTTATGTTATCTGGATAACACTTGGACCAGATACTGTACACTTGTAAAAGCCTAACCAGATGAGATCTGAATTTACATTCCTGCATACTGCTGTGATTTCTGTAATGGTCAGCACTGAGATTGTACAGAGAGATATCTAGACACGACAGGGAAGTTGAGTCTGGTGATATAGTATTTCCTTCATGTACAGTGATGGATATTCAAAAGGATATCTGCATTGTCTCCCACTATACTGACAGGATTCATGACTCTACACACACACAGAAAATGCCTTTTGTCTACAGTGGTGTTAGGTGAGGATGAGATCTGTCTCTGACCACCTCTGAATGTGGGTTGAATGATCTGATGGTAATCTGCTGAGGCATCTTGAGGGTATTTACACCTGACGTTTTTATATGGACAAGTGATCCAACCACAGAAAACATGTTAATGCTAGGTGTAAACAGGCCTTTAGACCAAAATACACTATTTGCAGAGTTTTTCAATGATTTGGATGCATACCCATCATGAGAAATCACCAATTAACATTAAATGTGAGCCTAAATCAAACCCTAACTCTGTAAGTTCCAGAAGTTTAGAAATGGCGTGGTTGTATTTGCAGGCTTCCTGTGTAATGTTCTCCCACAACAGTTTACAGATCTGTTTTTGTGATTAGCCAATCACAACCATTTACCACCAGTGGATAGGAGCTTGCTCATGATTGTAAAATAACTACAAATCAAAACATAAGAATGATATGACTGTCTGGACCACTCCTTTTAGTTATATATGTCTTGTTGCCTGGTATTTCTGGTATCAGATTAATTTGTGGGAGATATGTGACAGTTACATTTGAGAAAATAAAGAATACACACACCTGTGCTGAGGTTGAAAAGAAAGTGGTGGTACACACTGTGCTTCCTTGCTGCAGGATGTAGGAGGTTGTCCCAGATTTTTTGTGCCAGTACAGCAGCTTGTGTTGTTGGATGTGAATATTAAAAACACCTTGAATTTACATTTCTGACCACTTCAGTTTCCAAGAGTGATTTGATCATAATCCAGTCAAAGAAGCTCTGGATTTAGCTGTTTTTGCTTGTTTCTCTTTCTTCTCTGTTCTTATTTTCACTGATTTTACTCAGTGCTCTTTTTTTCCTCTGTGCTTGTTGTGTCTGCTTCGCTCTGTTTAACATCGTCTTTGCATGCTAACATAAATGTGTATCCAGTGCTGCGACTGGAGGGACTCACATGAGAAGATGAGACAACTTAAAGTCTCTTCAGATGTCAGAAGCAAAGCAGGATCAGATCGGCTGATTGAATTCCATGTTTTCCTATTTAGGCTGTCCCCAGAAAAATGTTTGGGTGGTCTTGTTTTACAGTGTGTGGGATGATGGTCTCCCACATGCACATGCACTGAACAAGGGATTTAAAAAAAAAATAATATATCCTCTTTAATTCTACACTGCTTTTGAGAAACTGGGTCTGGATGGTTCTATGTTGGGATTTGAAGACGTCTTAGTATCTGTGTGAAATCCCCTGTGGAAACAATTTTTCAGAGAGTTGAGACTGAAGAGTAGATTCCAACATCCTCTCTTCAGGTTACTCCTTCAACTCTGAGCTCACTGTGTCCGAACTCCACAAATTGTGAAGAAGAAACTCAGCCATTTCGCAATATTCCCAGTGGGTCATCATGACCTGTCTGTGGCGGTTGATTGAATGAATCACTTATATGCGGTGAGTGGAAATGAAGCGTCTGAGCAGGAACGCATGCTTGTTTTCCAGAATAGAACTTGCCCATTGACATGTGCTCAAATAGCTCTACTACTTCTGGGCTTTTATGACTTTTGCTTCATTCTGAACAATGCCAGGCAATTACTGCTCCAGAATCAGGGTTATTGTTTCTTGCCTCCTCCTATTGGGTTTTTAATGATTTTTATACAATATTATTAACAGTCCTCTTTGGACAGGAGCTTATGAACTCATCTAACACCAAGCTCTCTGGGTGAGAAAAAACATAAGTAGGTGAAGTTAAAATCATCAAATTCAATCTAATTTTAAATCTGTTTGAATTCAGCAAATACCTTTTGCTTTTAGATATTTTGTCTTTCCTCCGGGTGCTCCGTGGTTTCTTCCCATAGTCCAAACACACATTGGTGGGTGGATTGGTGACTCGAAAGTGTCCGTAGGTGTGAGTGTATGTAGCCCTGAAAAAGATTGGCGCCCCCTCCAAGGTGTGCTCCCCCCTTGCTCCCAGTGACTCCAGGTAGACTCTGGACCCACCGTGACCCTGAACTGGATAAGTGGTTACAGAAAATGAATGAATAGGCTTAGACAGTCAACAAAATGCACCATGTACAATCCTGCAGTTAATGCACAAAAACACAAGACCTAAAAGAATAGTTCATATATTATCAAAAATAGCTTCCAGGATGTTGGCCATATCTACATTATAGTAGCAAATAGCTAAATATAAAGTGAATGATTTCCTCTGTTTGGATGGAACAGAACAAATTAAGAGGTGGACTTCAGAAAAAAAATATGGTCACCAGAAAAAAAAAAAAAAAAAAAAAAAAAAAACATTACCAGGAGCAGGGACCCAGGTGGAAAAAATATTCCCACATTGTATTAGTTTCATTCCAGGCACTGCATGAAAATTACACTTTGTCCCATTTAAGACATTTCACAAATTATAAAACTAATACTACTACAACGAGACAGAGCAGGAACTGTTAGACAAAGACAGCTGGAGCTTAAAGCAAAGCATGGATAGCTTTATTATATAACATGCATATTTTAATTATTTTGGTGGTGTAATTGTAGAGTGACACGAAATCAACAGGCATAAATTGTACTTATGTACGCTATGGCCTAGAGTCTGCATTTAATCAAGACAAGCATACATTGGCCTGGTTTAAGGTAATGATCAGGGTTTGGTTTAGGGCTAGGTTTGTGGTTAGGTTCAAGGTGATTTTGAGTCATGTGTATGAAACTTAGTTTTCCTTTCATGGCTGTACAAAATAATTTCTGACTTTCACCGCTAGATGTTAGTTTAGAATTACATTTATGGTTATTGTCAAGGTTAGGGTTCATGGTTAGAGTTGGGAAAGGTTTAAAGTAATGACGATGGTTGGGTTGTAGGGTTATGTTTCGTGTTAGAATTAGGTATTGTGAATTAGGGTGTGCCTGAAGTCCCCTCTATTTCGTAGACATTGCACGAATCCTGCAAATGGTCTTTTTCGTCAAGTATGTAGGAATTCACATTGAGACCAGGCTGAAAATCAAGCATTCTTCCTCATCAGATAATCTGGAGGTTGCATAATTCTCGAGTGGCTTCCTGCTGTCTCTTCTTTGATTGTTGGAGCCAAACTTTCAGGCCAGTTTCATCACAAGTTTGGAGGGAAAATGGAGTTTCCCTTGAGCAGCATCGCTCCTGTGTTTACTCTCCTTTCTGTGAGGGCCCTAAAATAGCCGTAAAAGAGCAACAAAAAAGCAGGCTTCTGTGGAAGTATAGTAATTAACTGTAGTTTATTGGCCATTGGGGCTTTGCTTTATGCTTCCATTTTAATTACTTTTATTTTAGATGCAGGCGGTGCATCATCACGACTGTTAGAGTCATCTCATCCTCATCAGGACTTTTCGAAATCATCCTTTTGTCCTCAAGGTAGGGCTAATATGCTGCAATCTTAGAGAATTTGATTTTTGTCAGTGACTTGCACTGCTCCCAAAGCAAGCTGAGGAGATAGACCTTCTTGGAGAGTTTAGTTCCAGCCCTAATTCACCACCATATTTGGGGGAATTTGATTGCAAGGATTCAGTGCAATCTTGTGACTGAGAGAGATACCCATATGTACAGGGGTTGGACAATAAAAGTGAAACACCTGGTTTTAGACCACAGTAATTTATTAGTGTGGTGTAGGGCCTCCTTTTGTGGCCAATACAGCATCAATTCATCTTGGGAGTGACATATACAAGTCCTGCACAGTGGTCGGAGGGATTTGAAGCCATTCTTCTTGCAGGATAGTGGCCAGGTCTCTACGTGATGCTGGTGGAGGAAAACATTTCTTGACTCGCTCCTCCAAAACACCCCAAAGTGGCTCAATAATATTTAGATCTGGTGACTGTGCAGGCCATGGGAGATGTTCAACTTCACTTTCATGTTCATCAAACCAATCTTTCACCAGTATTGCTGTGTGTATTGGTGCATTGTCGTCCTGATACACGGCACCACCTTCAGGACACGATGTTTGAACCATTGGATGCACATGGTCTTACTGGTGCAATGTGCAATTAATGAAGATTGTCCACCAGGCTGCTCCAATTTAGCCCTGAAATCTCCCACACTACAATGACAGGGGTTTCAGTTTCATTGTGTAACCCCTGTAGATGTACAGTGAATATACACACATCCAGAGTGGAGGGCAGCTACCTTGGTCCCTGGGGAGTTGAGGGTTTGGCACTCAATGCCACTTCAGATGTGAATGTTGAGGGAGGAGAAAGCTCTGCTTCTTTACTTCTCTGCCCCATTTTGTCCTGCAGGTCCAGAGGACCGAAGCAGCAACCATTTAATGGCTCAAGCCCACTTCTCTATCTTTTAGTCCATCACTGCTCCCAAATTCTCAAGAGAAAATAAATTCATGATTAATCCCAGACCTCCCGTAGTGTTGGATCTAAGAAAAAAAAAGATTAGATGTCAGGATTTAATCTACTCAAAATGTATCAATATTTATAGTAGCCTGAAGGACCTTCTTAATCCGGCTGTGTCTAGATGTTTATTCGATTGTTTATTAGTGTCCTCTGGTCTTGTGAAAAGGCTCCAGCCACATTGACATAAGACGGACATTTCATTTTCTTCGCCTTCTTTATCTTTATGAGACATTAGCAATGCTCCAGCTGAAAAACGTCATCACCACGGTGTGAGTAATCTATGGAAAATAGAGTTTTATGGGCATGTGTAATTTGTTTTTTTGCTGGTTGGCCACGTTCTCTGCTTCATTTTGTGTGAAACGTATTCACCCTCCAGCTAATAAAAAAAGGAAATATAAATGAATGAAAATAAATAAATAAATGAAAACATTTGGGAATGTATTGTGTGTTTGTGTGAGAGAGAGATGACCACATTAGTTGAAACTCCTTTTGTCCTTTATAGCTACACCTCACTGCTGTACAATTAGTGTTGACTATCCACTGACCATAGCTTTTCCGTTGTGTCCACAGCACGAAAGCTGGTGATTTAGAGCAACAAGATGCAGTATGGACACTGTCGATGCAAACTGGGTGGAGTCAACTGGCTGAACAAAATTTAACTTTATGCAAATGAGGTGCTAAGTAATGTGGCAATTGCCAACACCACCATTACATTACCAATGACTGGCAATGCTAAGACTGAAACATAGGGCTGTTCAACATTAGCAGAGTAGGGAACATCTGTAAGGTCTGTCACATGACCCCTGCTGCCAAACAGGAAGAAACACAAACAGTAGCATGAGAGGAGACGATAAAGGCCAAAGCAAAATGGAGACCTGGATCATGACAAAGCAGAATAAAAGCACATAGACCAAGTAAAAGGAAGTGACAAGGGATAAAGGCAAGGGCTTTATTTAACACTCTCCACCTGATGCAGCTGTAGCCACACCACACCTACCCTCTACCACGTCTGTGTAATAGCTGAGCTGATGGACCACATACTGTTTGGTCAACAGTGGCCTTGTAGTGAATAGAACCAATGATGTATGGTGCTCTGCAGTCTGTAAGTCTACATCAGTAGATCCTATTGTGGATCTATTAGGAACATGTAGGTGTTTTTAATGAAGGAGCCAGTGGATATGTTGCTGACAGCTGTAGACGTATTCAGTTGTGCTAGATGATGATGAACCAGACCCTTCCTCATGCTTCATTTACTAGCTTGTTTTATTACTCAGTTATTACTTTGTAGTAACACTGTAACTGCTTCATAGCTGTGAAATAAGGCATGGTAGATGGGAGTCTGGGCCCAATAACAGATTTTTAGATTATTAGAGGGTAAAACGTTCAAACACAGATTAACGATGGCATTCAGAAATCTTTCATTCCGAGCCATACTCTTTCCTCAGTGTTCTGGCTATAGGCTGGTAGTGGGGAAATCTCTCTCTCTCTCTCTCTCTCTCAATCTCTGGCAGGCAGGGCTTATTTGAGGGCACAGCGGGTGATTGTGGGGTCATTAACGGCAGTGCTGGAAGGCAGCTGTGTGGAGATAGAAGTTAGAGCTCTCTGCAGGGAGAGAGCCAGGCTTAGAGGTGAACCCCAGACACACTGAGTAATGAGCAGTCCGGCTTTTACTATGCCTTCAGAGTCCGCATTTTTTTCTTTTGTCTCTTTCACTTTCTCTCTCTCTCTCTCTCTCTCTCTGAAACACATAATATTTCTTTCTCTTTTCTCTGTGCTATCATCCTGAGGGACAATGTGGTCCAGCATGAATAGGTGCACTTTGAGAGAGAGCTAAAATGTATATGTGTTTGTGCATGACTCTCCCACTCTCTCTCTCTCCTGCTCTCTCTCTCTCTTTCCCTTTCCTGCGGGCCAGGGAGCAGTGGAACTCTTTCTCTGGGGCAATATTACACCATCCAATGCCTCTGGGATGAGTGACAGTGCTGTTTCAGAGCCAGAACTAATCATCCATCATCAATATCTGACCTTCCTATTGCAGTCATGGCTGAATAGAATTAAATCCCGGCTGAAATCTTCCCACGTTTTGTAGAAAGCTTCTCCGGAATATTAGAAGCTGTTACTGAAACAAGGGTGGCCTCACTTTCATTAGAATCTTTAGCTGAACAGAGATATTTGAAGATATAAAGTCTGGGTACGCTGTGTAGTGCCTGTGGTTTTCATGTAAAGCATGTTTTCTAAGATAAGGATCTGAATTACAGGCTTTACAGAAAGCTCACGAGCTTAAATGACATACGTTCAAAAGAGTGAGGACACACGAGTCTGCTGTTAATTACAGCCTAATTTCCATATCCAGCTACAGAAATGTGTTCGTATGATGTGAACATGATGCTGTGTTCCGGAGCATGTAGCACCTGATTGCCCTTGGTGTTTTGGAACGTGGGAAGATGATAAAAGTGTTTCATCACCTGCAAAGTGTGTTGAAAACAAAAGTGAAGTGTTTAGATTATATTTAGCATATGCATGTTCATTCTGAGGAAAGCCATATGGAGAACCATGTATTAGACACACTTTGTAATTTATTTTCAGCACATATTTCTTCTTCAGATTTACTCCCATGATGTTTTTTGTCTTTGAAATTGTATATAAATGGATCACATTAACACCATCTGTCTCCCACTTGTACAACCAAAACAAGGTATGGACTCCACAATTTGAGTGCATCTTTCATACATTGCGATAATTCAAAAGGTTTTACAGATGAGACAATACCAAGACGGCAGCACGGTGGTGCAGCAGGTAGTGTCACAGTCACAGGACCTGGAGGTTGTGGGTTTGAGTCCCGCTCTGTGAGGAGTGTGGTGTGTTCTCCCTGTGTCTGCGTAGGTTTCCTGCGGGTGACTGCCTGTGAGGAGTGTGGTGTGTTCTCCCTGTGTCTGCATGGGTTTCCTCTGGGTGACTGTCTGTGAGGAGTGTGGTGTGTTCTCCCTGTGTCTGCATGGGTTTCCTCTGGGTGACTGTCTGTGAGGAGTGTGGTGTGTTCTCCCTGTGTCTGCGTGGGTTTCCTCCGGGTGACTGTCTGTGAGGAGTGTGGTGTGTTCTCCCTGTGTCTGCGTGGGTTTCCTCCGGGTGACTGTCTGTGAGGAGTGTGGTGTCTTCTCCCTGTGTCTGCGTGGGTTTCCTCCGGGTGACTGTCTGTGAGGAGTGTGGTGTGTTCTCCCTGTGTCTGCGTGGGTTTCCTCCGAGTGACTGTCTGTGAGGAGTGTGGTGTGTTCTCCCTGTGTCTGTGAGGGTTTCCTCCGGGTGACTGTCTGTGAGGAGTGTGGTGTGTTCTTCCTGTGTCTGCATGAGATTCCTCCCACAGTCCAAAAACACACGTTGGTAGGTGGATTGGAGACTCAAAAGTGTCCATTGGTGTGAGTGAATGTGTGAGTATGTGTCGCCCTGTGAAGGACTGGCACCCCCTCCAGGGTAGGCTCTGGACCCACCGCGACCCTGAAATGGATAAGTGGTTACAGATAATGAATGAATGAACATTACCGAGATAAAATGTGGGTAAATAGTAAAGAAAAAAAAACAAACAAAAAAAACAAATTAAGTGTAAAAATGAACATGGTTAAATCAAAGCGCTAGAACATTCCTGAGATCTAGCAGTTTAGAAAGGCAAGATACAATACAAGCAATACAAGATTCAAATCATCGCGGTCCAATTAATGGAGATAAGGATTAATTGCATTAAGAATAAGTAATGTTAAAGCTCTTTCATAGGTACATTAACATAAAAAAAAGTTTTTAAACTGGTTTTAAAAACTTCTACATTGGGAGCACTTTGAATATCCCCTGGGAATCTGTTTCAGTCACACATGGCTAAATTCTGCTTCGCCTTCTTTAGCTTGGACCTGCGCTTGGCTAGCTGAACCAAGTCCATCTATCTAACAGATATCCTTGGTTGGCCACATCAGGCTGCTAATTTATGATTTACATTTTTTAGTATTTATAGACAATTAAGAACTTTTCAAACACTATTCTGTAACTAAGCAGATGCTAGTGTGATGATTTTAGAGGTGGAATAATGTATTTTGTTCTCTAAACCTTCCTCCTGTGTTAGCTTCCTGTTGCCATCTCTTATGTTAATGGGTCAGTTTTGACCTGTGTCTTAATCAGCCATAAGACCCCCTAAAACAATTAATTATCAACCAATGTGTTTCTTCCCTCTTGTTGACCTTGTTATTCTTCTTTATCCATGAAAGGATTGGTTTTAATTGTTCATTGTTGCAGACTGTAAACTGGAGATGTACACGATACAAAACTCTAACTCTAAACTGACTGGGCCTTACATGTCTGGACATGTCTGTCTTTCCTTGTTTTGTGAAACAGACAAAGATAGAAGCCCCTAACTGAAGCTCTAGTGGTTGTAGGAGGAGCCAGCTGTAGGCTGTAGGTGTATAGTGTGTTTACGAGTCCAGATTTGGACTTGTTTTTGTTTTATGATTTAAAATGATACACAGGTCAAAATTGACCCAAACAACAGAAAAGCCATAATTTTAACAAGAGCACTTTATAATTTAGTAAAAAAATATTATTTTATTTAATAGAAGTTCCTGGCAAAGTCAAAAAATCTTGATGCAATAAACAAATTTATGGAGCACTTGTCTGCATTTAAAACCTAAAAACTGGTCAGTCAAGACCCTGACACAAGGGGAAGGTTAAGGTGTTTTCACCTGTAATATTTAGACTGGATACATACCAAGACCCTTGAGAGGAAGTGATCTCGGCCCAGTCCCAAACGAATTCTGGTGCTGGTAGTTTCACTAATCAGAGAAACAGAACAAACACAGACTAGTCCAGAGAACAGGACCTTCTTTCTGTGTTCACTTTCTTAATCCAGTCACATACATGCCTGACCAATCAGCAGCATTCGGAATGAGCTGGAGCTGTTTAATGGTGTTTTTGGGAAGTCCAGTTAAAATAATTTACAATAGTCCAGTCCACTGGAATAACCAGGACATGGATGAACTTCTCTAGATCTTGCTGGAACACCAAACCCTTGTGGCTATGTTGCTTAGATCATTGAAAGCTGTTTTGGTGATGGCTTTAATAGCTTCTGAAGGTGAGATCTGGGTCGTTTAGAACACCAGGATTTTGGTGTGCACATTTTTTAATGCTCCACAGTTAAAAAAGAAGACAAATACCTAGTCAGTGTTTTAGAGAAAGAAGGGTTCAGTGTGCTGGGGACGTCCCTCTCCCAGTGAAGCATGGTGGTGGGTGTATCAAGACAGGGAGCTGCTTCTCTGCAGATGGTAGTGAGGCAGTTTAAGTCACTGAAGGAAGCATAAGTTGGCCGGTGTATATTAAGGGTGAAGTTAATCTCATCAGCCAAGAGCGGAACTCAGACGTGTGGCCAGTAATGTTCAGGAAAGAAATGACTCAGTATTGAGCTGTCGAAAGCTTATGAAAACCTCCTAATCCTGCATTCCACCATCTGTTAGAACATCGGTGAAGTTAGGTCCTGATGTTGGATGACTAGTTCTGGATCACAAACCCACCTCCAAACATCACATCCGTTCAGAGACTGTAGATCCACTGCTCCACATCCTGATACCGGGGGCTTTAATTGTTCTGACGTATCTATATTTATGATTATATATTTATCATATCCAGAAGTACAGGGTGAAACACGGTACCTGCCGAGTTCAAAGCATAGTCTTATAACAAAAAGTGCCTCAGCACTGGACTCTCCTCACTTTAAACTCTCCAAATTAACTTCCAATTCTGCTCATTTGCAAGGAGCTTGTGTGTGTGTGTGTGTGTGTGTGTGTGTGTGTGTGTGTGTGTGCGTTTGTGCGTGTGCTCTTCTGACCCTCCTCCGGCAGCACCTCCGGGACATCCATGGACAAGCAGCCCTGTCTTCAGTGCTTTGAAGTAGGAGAGAAATTAATTACCACACACACACACACACACACATACACACACACACACACACACACACACACACAGACACAGAGAGAGAGAGAGAGAGAGAGAGAGAGAGAGAGAGAGAGAGAGAGAAACACACACACACACATTATATATGATTCAAAGCAGGGCATACAGCCATGAAATAACACGTAACACACACACGCAGAGGTAGGACGTTTGCGTGTGAGCTGTCCACGTGTTCTGACCCATGCGAAATAGATGTGAACTCAAGCCGTTGATGGAATTTTCACACAGACAAGCAGCAGTCCATCTTCAGCGCCACTCCATAAGGAGGCGTTTCCATGGCTACCTCGCAATCAGGCCGGGCAGAGTGAAAACAAACACATTTCACATACATAAAGCCTTGGCTGGAAAAACAAAAGCGGAATGGTCAAATCATTTTACACCAACAACATGCAGTTCCAGGAATGTCAGAATGTGTTTTTTTTATTTTATTTATTTATTTATTTATTTTTTTTTGGGGTGGGGAGGTGTGAGGTGGTGGTGGCTGAAATTTTCTGCAGAATATATGTCTAATACATTGAATGATATGGAAGTCAATTTTCATTCATTCATTCATTCATTATCTGTAAACACTTATCATGGGTCCAGAACCTACCTGGAATCATTGGGCGCAAGGCAGGAATACACCCTGGAGGGGGCGCCAGTCCCTCAGAGGGCAACACACACACTCACACATTCACTCACACACTCACACCTACAGACACTTTTGAGTCACAAATCCACCTACCAATGTGTGTTTTTGGACTGTGGGAGGAAACCGGAGAACCCGGAGGAAACCCACGCAGACACAGGGAAAACACACCACACTCCTCACAGACAGTCACCCGGAGGAAACCCACACAGACACAGGGAGAACACACCACACTCCTCACAAACAGTCACTCGGAGGAAACCCATGCAGACACAGGGAGAACACACCACACTCCTCACAGACAGTCACTCGGAGGAAACCCACGCAGACACAGGGAGAACACACCACACTCCTCACAGACAGTCACCCGGAGGAAACCCACGCGGACACAGGGAGAACACACCACACTCCTAACAGACAGTCACCCGGAGGAAACCCACGCAGACACAGGTAGAACACACCACACTCCTCACAGACAGTCACCCGGAGGAAACCCACGCGGACACAGGGAGAACACACCACACTCCTCACAGACAGTCACCTGGAGGAAACCCACACAGACACAGGGAGAACACACCACACTCCTCACAGACAGTCACCCGGAGGAAAGCCACGCAGACACAGGGAGAACACACCACACTCCTCACAGACAGTCACCCGGAGGAAACCCACGCAGACACAGGTAGAACACACCACACTCCTCACAGACAGTCACCCGGAGGAAACCCACGCGGACACAGAGAGAACACACCACACTCCTCACAGACAGTCACCCAGAGGAAACCCACGCAGACACAGGGAGAACACACCACACTCCTCACAGACAGTCACTCGGAGGAAACCCACGCAGACACAGGGAGAACACACCACACTCTTCACAGACAGTCACCTGGAGGAAACCCACGCAGACACAGGGAGAACACACCACACTCCACAGAGACAGTCACTCGGAGGAAACCCACACAGACACAGGGAGAACACACCACACTCCTCACAAACAGTCACTCGGAGGAAACCACGCAGACACAGGGAGAACACACCACACTCCTCAGAGACAGTCACTCGGAGGAAACCCACACAGACACAGGGAGAACACACCACACTCCTCACAGACAGTCACCCGGAGGAAACCCACGCAGACACAGGGAGAACACACCACACTCCACAGAGACAGTCACTCGGAGGAAACCCACACAGACACACGGAGAACACACCACACTCCTCACAAACAGTCACTCGGAGGAAACCCACGCAGACACAGGGAGAAGACACCACACTCCTCACAGACAGTCACTCAGAGGAAACCCACGCAGACATAGTGAGAACACACCACACTCCTCACAGACAGTCACCCGGAGGAAACCCACACAGACACAGGGAGAACACACCACACTCCACAGAGACAGTCACTGGGAGGAAACCCACGCAGACACAGTGAGAACACACCACACTCCTCACAGACAGTCACTCGGAGGAAACCCACGCAGGCACAGGGAGAACACACCACACTCCTCACAGACAGTCACTCGGAGGAAACCCACGCAGACACAGGGAGAACACACCACACTCCTCACAGACAGTCACCCGCAGGAGACCTGTATTATATATATTAAGTATTAAATTTGGCTTGGCCAGAAGTCACAGTGTAGGTGTGTCTAATAGTGAGTGACACAGTGGCACTGCCGTGCTGAGAATGATCCACCACCCAGATCATACCCGCTTCATCTTGAGACCAGCATCCCTGCATTAGTCTGTGAACCATTAGAAGTACAATTTCTAGAGTAATGCAGCACAATTCCATATACTTGGGATGAGCTGGAGTGCTGTGTAATACCAGAATAAATCATCCATTTAAGGCTGGATACCATCAAATCTTCACAGCAATGATTCGACTAGACACAGTTGACTCTGGTTTTATTCAGCTTTAATTAATATGTGATACAAGGCAAAGCTGCAAATATTTAGATTTGATTTTAAATAAATAAATAAATAAAACACACACACACACACACAGACACACACACACACACACACAGACACACACACACACAGACACACACACACACACACACACAGTGACCCCAGTAACCCTCACTTTAAAAAGAAGTGTTGGATAACCACAAACCTTTGGCCCAGTTGTGTACCTCCATGCATTGTTATTTTAGTGCTTGGAGCAAAAAGCCAATGGAAATCTTACTAATGAGAGGACAGTTCTTGCAAGTGCTGGGCTATTGTCCACTAGAGGGTCCAGAAATGTGGAAAATAGCCAAAGGCTCCAAATTAATCTATGAAGCATAAACCAAGACGGGGGAAACAGCAATAAACTCTCACTGTAAGAATGAACCCCTGAAGCCCCCTGAACCCTTCTGCTCTGTGTAAATGCATTGTGCCTGGGCTGCCTTAAGCCACGGTCACGCTGCACGTTACTCAGCAAAATTCCAGGAGGGACATCCCATTCATTTTATTGGAATTTGTCAGGATGAGCGATTTCATGCCACAGACATCCACGGAAAATTAATGTCACCAGCGTATATTCACACCAAGTTCAAGTTTGCTGAACAATGAGATGCAAATTTGCAGTATCAACCAATAGGAGTGCAGTCTTTGCTTCTGTGATCTGAAAGGGTGGGTTTTTTTTTACAACACTAATGATACTCTGTACACTGTGCCCACTCTCTAGTAGCATCACTAGTAGTCAGTGGCAGATGCTGGTCTTTCAAGGAGTGGAAGCTCAATTTCGGCCTACATCATAAAATGTGTCGGTTTATTTATACGTAAATTCTACCCTACGTTCCTTTTTAAGAAAATGATCTGTGACCCTGTCGTACCAACAAGGCGTCTTTTCCAGGGACTTGACTAGTGTCCTCTCAATGGCCAGCAGAGCTAGGCTGCTTAAACGGCCTTGGCCCATGTGAAGTGTGTCCGCCTGTGCTCCCACGGATCTTTACATCAAAGGATCGCTGATTCGCTCAGTCCACTGTCAATCAAAAAGGGATTCAGCCTCAGACAGATCATCTAATCATCATGCAGAAGCTGAGCGTCCGGGCCAGCCGAGGCCAGCCCACTGCCCCATAGACCCCCAGAGAGGCTGAGCGTCAGATGGGCGGGACAAAGCCCAGCATTTATCCAATGACTCGTCTCATTTCGCTGCACTTCTCTGCTTCGCTATTGAACTCTGTGGACGCTCAGCATCCTCACTGTTTAAAGCACTGTGAAGCTGCGGGAATGATTGAGAGGAAAGCTGCGTCTTTACCAGTGATAAGAAGCTGATTCTGAACAAAAGTTGAGCGCGTTGTAGTGCATATTTATTCAATGACATGTACACACAACAGTATATATTTGATCACTTATTTTTTGACATTTTAGGGGAAGCTGAGCTTCCCTTGCAGTCTTAGAGCAATTGCCTCTGCTAGTAGTAATGTTATGTCTTCAGTGCTTATTTTTTAGTCATTTTAGCCTGTGTGTTAGTGTCAAAAATCTTCTGGCCCAGCTTTGTCCCACCCATTTCACAACAGATAAATAATCCATCTCTCCTGGACACACATTTTACAAACAGTATCCAATTAAACCATCCCTCCCTACACTGACCCTGTATCACTTGCAGCAAACTTGAAAGGCTACTGGGATATATTAGGGTTTGTATTAAGCGATGCGGGAGTAAATTTTCATTAAATCTCTCTCATCTCCGTTATCAGGGGTGCTCTCAAAGCATGGGGGCACCACAGAGAGAGCGAGAGGGAAATGAAGTGCATTATACTCACTTCCCGTCTCCTCTGTGTTCAACCTGAAGCCTGGACATAAAAGCAGAACAAAGAGAAGGAGATGAGAGAACGTGAACCCTCTGAAATGATGTGTGAAATCCAGAGTGTCTTTCAGTAACACTTTACAGTAGGTGTTTGCTCATAGGGTGTCATTGACCCCTACATATGCCAAACACTTACATGGACCTCTGTAAAGGCTTGACAGAAAGTGTCAGTGGTTTTTAAGACTGGTTTAATGAATCTGACTCTAGAAAGAATTCAAATGGCCTAAACTAGTATGAATAAATGTTGTTTAATATTTCAGTGCTGATTCAAAGTGGAGAATACACTGCAGCCTACGCAAGTGTTTACACCATTGTGAGGGTTTATACAGATGTGTTTATGTGTCCGTGTCACTCAGTAGTTGCACTGCCAAAACAGTAGGGCTGAATCTCAAATATATTCCTCCACCATATATAGTGCTGTTTAGGGTTCCATACAGAACAATTTCCTTTAATAAAGAACCCTTGTAGAACCAACATTTGTGTGTAGTTTAGAAGTGTGTAGAAAAAAAACAAAACATTTTTGTTAATAACTTTCAAATCGGTAAAATACCTATAAGTCAAATGATTTTTCATTAAAAAAACATGGTTATTTATGAAAGCAAATTTGGTTCTTCTATGCCAACATTTAAAGGCTAAGCACCAGCTCTATGAAAGTGTCAAACAAATAAATACAGTGGAATTTGAGTTACTAACTTTTGTTTATTGATAGTCAGAAAACATGTTATTTCTTACTAATTCAAGGAATAAGGTTTAAAAGACCGTTGGTCCCCCCCGCCCCAACGTTGTTGAAGTCACACAACTCTAGAAGTCGCACTTAAGGTGCATTGTTTTTGGCTGCAATAATTCAATGTACAGTGGGACATCTGTGCACTAATGGCCCAAAGATCCCAAAGTATCCAGAAAAAGGACTAAATTTGTCAACTTTAAATGGGCACTTTGGAAAGGACCATCCGCTCACTCCGTTATCTGTAGCTCATTTCACTGGCGCTTTTCCAACAATATGGGCATGTAAGGACACCAACGAAAGGTGTTCAAGAGCCTCTGTAACATGGAGGTAAACAGGGTAAGGACACTCACTTCGCCTGTTTTAGTTGGTGTTAGTTAACGTTAGCTTGACTCGCTAAACTCGGTGGCTCAGATTATACTCGGCTACGTAGCTGCATTACGGAGGTTTATAGTGTCGGATGAATTCGAGTTCGACTTCGATCACATTTACAAGAATAACGGTGCCTCTACATTTGAGTTTAGCTTATTGCTAGGCTATTGTCATGAATAATGTTGGTTATTTAGCTAGATACTGTCATAACAGTCAGTCATAACGGTGTTTTACCGCGGCGTTGTTCAGCTGTTGTCCACCAGTGACGTCACGGTCGCGTTCAAGAATTTCCGTAGAGAGCTCGGGTTTTTCCGTCAATTTAATAAAATTGTCAGTTTTAAAGCAAATTAAGCAGTTATTTTCTTTTTAATTCATACTTATATATGTCAGTCACTACAATGTGGAATATTCATGGAGGTCCATTAAGTGGTGCTTAGCCTTTAAAGAAGCGTTAGTAGCAAATCTAAAACATGTCATATAGACTTTCTCTCGTCCAAAGCTGATATTTGGCAGGATATAAGCTCTTGCAATAATATGGTGCAAATGCGTGGTGCTAATTCTAAAATAAACTATAGCCAAAATACTGTGGCTAATGTCTCTCTCTCTCTCTCTCTCTCTCTCTCTCTCTCTCTCTCTCTCTGTGTGTGTGTAAAGGCGGCGCGGGCTGATTGTGTATAATGCCAGCTTAAAAACAATACTAAACACTAAAAACATGTCACAAATACACTTACTAAACACTCATCCGAAGCTGCTATTTTGTCATTCGTTTGATTGCTGTTGTTTTTGGTCACATTATGGCTGAGATATTCTCTCCATTTTTTTTTGATTGACTCACTGTGGCTTCAAGTTAAGTGAAATATGCTAAATATAATGCTGTTTCAGGACTCACCAGAAGCTAAACGCTACACCCAAACACTACAAAAACTCACACATGCAACAGTGTTTACCTCATAAATGTATTGATATATTGTACCAAGTCGAAGATATAGGCAAAAGTTGCAAGTTGTACCGTGTAAACCGTGTACCATTTATGGTGAAATTAATAATTCTACAGGGGCCACATTATAATCACTGCCCCATTTAAGGTGGAATGAAAGGTTCTGTCATTTTCAACAACTTGATGACTATTTCTACCAGGGCCACACAGTAAAGTCTGCTATATTTAACTATTAAAATATAACCACGATATCTTTTCTACCCTGTTTAAATGGATATGTAACATTGGTAAATGGCAGTCAGGTTTTAAGGTGGAAAGGAGAGTTCTAATAAGAAGGTAACTTCACACACATTGTCTGAAGCCAAGATACACATGAGCATGTTACAGTGTTTCTGTAGAACAGCGGCATAACTGTTAAAGCATCCGTGAGAAGTGGCTGGGTCCTCCAGGTGGTTACAGACCAGCTAAGGCTGTCAGTCACTTTATTTCAAAGTGTAACCCTGCCTTCTTATGTATAGCAGAATAACATTTTAAAAACTGGTTTCTGGGGAAACAAATGTGCCAATATTAACTTCAGGAAAATAACTGTTGTAGGATTGATGCTGGATATAGAAAGACATTTTAGAGGAGGTAAATAAGATTGAAAATTGTCTGCTTTGCCATAGACTATATACGGGGGTAGGCGGAGCTATGCATTATGCTGCCAGCAGCCATCAGCTGACTTTACTCCTGACTTTTGTGAGACAGTGTTTTGTCTTTTTTTACAGTCATCATGTAAATAAATAAATAAATAAATAATAAAGTCATATGAAGGACTGGCGTCCCCTCCAGGGTGTATTCCCGCCTTGCGCCCAATGATTCCAGGTAGTCTCTGGAACCACCGCGACCCTGAACTGGATAAGCAGTTACAGATAATGAATGAATTAATGAAATAAATAATAAAAATCTGTAGTTTAACGCCAGCTATAAGCTATTGTCTGAGTTACTCACTCCCACCATCCCCGTGTCTCTCTCCTAGCACCAGACTCACAGTGACATTTTCACCCCACAGTATGACTGATCCTCACACGGAGACTCATCTGTAGCAAGTGACAAGATGGAATTTATAACTTCAACGGGGGATGAAAAAATGTGTGAAAGAATTGGATGAAGTCGGTACGTGAGCTGCAAGAAATGACATCCCTCCATCCATTCTGGCATGGAGGATATCTCCAAACTTTAAGAAAGTAAGGAGAATCATGATACAGCAAACACCCTTGAAAAGTCTCCTGGAGAAGCAAGATCTCACAAAATTAGTCCTCACAGGAGGAAAGAGCCAGCTCAGGTATTCGTAACACTTGTACGCAGACCATTTTTACGATTTATGGCTATTTCATGGTCTCCGTGAAATGAGCTCCCATCCACTGGTGGTGTTCTTTCATTACATCCACAGAAACTGTCTGTTATGTACTTGAACGTGGATTAAAGGAAGAGCACTATAAACTGTTGCTGGGGGAGGGCTTTTTTTTTTAAGCTTGACACTTCTGACCATTGCAAGTTTAGGATTAGGGGCTGATATTTCACATGGGGTAGGTATCAGAAATTAACCTGTATCAACCAAAGACAAACTACATTTTGTACACATTGCATGAGTCAAGGGAATTAGTTTGAATGGAACTGAAAAGCAGGGTAAAAGCAGGCAAGCAAATTATGGAGGGCAATGGAGGGACTACAATATATGTAGTTCTATACTTTAGAACTACAAATATATGGTCAGTAGAGCTGATAAAATGATCAATGTGTCATGCCCTCGTCCTGTCATGTCTGTTTTCCCTGCCATGTGCTCTCTCTGCACATGGCTCTATCAGTTATTGTCCATGTCTCCACCCTTGTCCCGCCTTTGTTCCGCCTCCTTGTCTGTCGTCCTCATTATCTGTTTCAGGTGTGTCTCGTCTGTTCATGTATTTAAGTTCCCTTATGTCACTTTCTTATATCGGTCATTCGTTTCATTGTGTTTCCTAGTCATGTTGTTTCATTTCTTTCCTCTAGTCATGTTCCCCAGTCTGGTCTGTCTATCTCAGTCGTTTCCTGTGTCAAGTTAGTAAGTCTGTCTGTTGTGTTTTCTCTAGCCCTGTGTGTTAAGTTTCATATTTAGCTCTGTGTTTAGGTTTAGCTTCAGCTCTCTGTGTTTACTTAGCTTTCTAGGTCTTTGTGAAGTTTCTCTCTCTAGGTATCTGTTAAGTATTTCTGTCAAGGTCTTTAGTCTGTCTGTCTTTCCTGTTTGCTTTAGTTCTTAGTTTAGGTTTAGTCTGTCTAGCTCTTTGTATTTTAGTTTAGTCTGCTTACCTCCCTTTGTCTGTCTCTGTTGGCTCCCTGTGTGTTATCTTTCTGTTAAGTTTCTTGGATTTGTTAATAAAGTATCTGTGTTTTAGCAAGTGCGTTCGCCTCCATCAGTCCGCCCTGTGATACGTGACACAATGAGAGTAGAAACATGAACGTGGCTCAACTTGATCATTTGGTGTATAAAAGCTTGAGGCAAAAGTATGCTTCTGTACGTAATCCACACCATAAACAATAATTAAGTCCAGCACAGCCATGTACTATATACTGTAGCCTAACACTCACCTATCCAGAATGTAACCATGCTTCATGACAACGCAGAACGCAACAACTGTGATTGGTCCGCAGTCGGATGAACATGGACCAAGTTGAGGAACTATTATATGAGGAAGTTAAGTACGATCAACTCCGACACACTACAGAGGCTGCTGACTGCGGCAATATCTCATTCACCGTGAGAGATTTTCTCAACTATCCCAGTAAACAAGGAATGTTCCTGGATGTTTAAAATAGGTCTAAAAGTAGTCGGTCTGTCAAGGACATATTTTAAACGTCAATGGACGTCCAAAATCCATCTTAATAAGTTCTTAATCTTAATAAGTTAGTTAAGTGGTGACCAATCGATAACGTCAGTGGACGTCCAAAACGCGTTTTATACAAGTAATTTATTTTGGGACCAATTAATAACGTCAATGGACGTCCAAAATATGTCTAATAGTCGTCTTTTCAATGTCTGTGTTTGGACGTCTTTTCAACTTTCATTTTCAACCTTAAGAGGTTGAATCAATGGCTAAATGTTTACTGGGATTGGTTTGGACGTCACTTGAAGAGAAAGAAGAACTTTAGGTTATTATACAGACACCTCTGGGAAAGAAAAAAAAAACACCCATGTGGAGAAAAACAAAATGCCAGCATTATATGTTTCTTTTCTGTCTCTGCATGTAAACCATGCTCTGTACTGAATAGCACCCTACTTAGAACTAAAGTCCAGCAGCTGTACTCTGATATCACTGCAGACTGGTGCAGAGCTGTCTACCGAGTCGCACTAAGAGCCTGGAAATTAAACCATATATGTGTTTATTTTTGATCTGATGATGTATCAGGCTCTTAAAGTGTCACCCTGTTTTGTAGGGGAACATTTTTACTCTGTTCCAAGGATGACTCTCAAAAACAAGGTGTAGAGTTCCAAGGATGACTCTCAAAAACAAGGTGTAGAGGTAAAAATAAGAAATGTGATAAGAAACTCAACCCCTAACTACACAGTCTGGGTTTCAGCGTAACATAAATATTCCATAAGGGTGATTATGTACATGTTCATTGTGTGTTAATGTGCCTACATTTATTCTTTTCTTCCTGTGAACCAGGGTTTTGAAAAAGCCTGCTTTAGATGCTATTTTCAACAATTAGGTTAAAAAAACACTATGAGGTAGAATAGTGTAAACAAAATGGCCATTTCCATTCAGCCTCCCATCAGCAGTACAGTAGCACAGGACAATGGCTAACTGACCCACACCCTGACATATAATACCCATCTCCCCCCCTCGATGCTATAAATCACATCAGAGTGCATAGGGATAGCTTATATGTAGCAAATACTTCATCTAACATATTGACCTGTAAGCTGCTCCACAGCAAAATCCATTAGAGGATAAATGGGAATGTCAGCTCCACCAAAGCAGCTTGCCTTTTTCCCTCTGTCCCTGAAAATAGCTGAGTCCTGTCTCGGCCCGAGCCGGAGTTCACTGGGACAGAACATGTGGCTTCGACAGCACCATGCTTCGACATTGAAATTCCATGTATGTTTGCAGCAGGTTGTCTCCTTCCCTGGGGACGTCCGTTTGAAATGGAAATTTTCTTGGCCAATTGAAGCATGCTATATGCATGGAAACACACACCACACACACACACACACACACACAGACACTGGACCTCTTTGCCTCATTTCAGAGCTTGCTTGCCTCTGAGGCAGGCTGCTTGGGGGACACTGATGTGGGCAATGACGGTAAATGCCAAAGGATGAGATAGTGAACCACGCAAAATGAATTGAGAGGATATACATAAGGCAGGAATGTTCCAGAACCTATTTAGATTGTGTGTATGGCCATGTATCTACGACTTCTTGAGTGGTCTCACACATTTTAAGTCAAAGCAGTGGAATTGATTGATAGTTGTTAAGGCCTTCTGTCCAGGTATATCCCTTTACTAATAACTGAGGACAGTTTTTACAAGCTTCAAGCCAATTCTTTTCATCCCAGATGTAAAATTAAAGAAAGACATTAATAGAATATGCAATTAAATTCCAACATTTGTACTCATTTAAATATAACTAAACTACTACAAATTAAAACGATGCATTATGTGACTTTCTCTGAAGATGTACACATTCATTCATTCATTCATTATCTATAACCATTATCCAGTTCAGGGTCGTAGTGGGTCCAGAGCCTACCTGGAATCATTGGGCGCAAGGCAGTAATACACCCTGGAAGGGGCGCAGTTCTTCCACAGGCAACACACACACACATTCACTCACGACACTCACACCTACGGACACTTTGAGTCGCCAATCCACCTACCAACATGTGTTTTTTGGACTGTGGGAGCACCCGGAGGAAACCCAAGCAGACACAGGGTGAAACACACCACACTCCTCACAGTCACCCGGAGGAAACCCACACAGACACAGGGAGAACACACCACACTCCTCACTGACAGTCACCCGGAGGAATCCCACGCAGACACAGGGTGAACACACCACACTCCTCACAGACAGTCACCCGGAGGAAACCCACACAGACACAGGGAGAACACACCACACTCCTCACAGACAGTCACCCAGAGGAAACCCACGCAGACACAGGGAGAACACACCACATCCTCACAGACAGTCACCCGGAGGAAACCCACGCAGACACAGAGAGAACACAACACACTCCTCACAGACAGTCACCCGGAGGAAACCCACGCAGACACAGAGAGAACAAACCACACTTCTCACAGACAGTCACCCGGAGAGGGAATCGAACCCACAACCTCCAGGCCCCTGGAGCAGTGTGACTGCGACACTACCAATGATTGAATGATTTGAAATGAGTTTTAACCAAAATTAATAATTACAACCTAATTAATAACCATTAACAAACACATTTTTAAGGTTTATAAACCTTTTATAAGCGTAGTCTCATTCTAAATTGCTACCCAAAACCTAAAGCTAAACCTAACCTTATTCCTAAGCACAACCCTGACCCAAAACCACACTCTAAGCATAACCATCAGCCTAAACATGAACCTAATCACAAACAACACAACGTTATCCTGAATCCAAGAATTAGACATGTCCCCTGTGTGATATATTCCCATACCAGTTTACAGCACTGTTTCTGTCATTCTCATTCATGTTGGGTTTAGTGAAACAGTGCCACCAGTTGACAAGTACTCAACTAGTGATTGGATAATACATTATAATGTACATATATGAATATCTGTGCTGCTCCTTTTAGTCGTGTATGTACTAATTTCTGGAGATCGTGTAGTGAGGGCTTCCTACTGTCCTTCCATTGAGGCTAGAAATTGGTTTCCCTTTAAACACGGAGCTTTTCCACTCAGGAAAATCAACATCTCCATTCTTCATTCCCAGATGATCAGGCCACTAAGTCTTTCCATAGCTGTGGCAGGGGAAACCTTTCCATCAGGCATTCACTGCTGAAATCGCATAAGCCCACTGTCCTTATCATTGTGTGACCCCCGAGAACGCTGTGGGTGAGTGGTGGGGCATTACTGAAGGAATATTGCATTTGGAGCAGAGTAGCGCTCCTTGGCCCTGGAGGGAGAATTAACCCAGGGACGACCCCGTTAGCGTCAGGAGGAGGGCTGCACTGGTGGTGATGTTAGGGGTGGGTGGGGAAGGGGAGGGGTGGAGTCCCCCTCCCCTATATGGAGTCAGTAGGTCTCCAGCCATGGGCCCTCTCACTGCTGGCCAAGCCCTATCCGCGTGTCACTGGAAAGGGCAAGCTGGCTATGACAGAGCTCAAACGCTCCTCACACTTTGGGCTCTGCAGCCTTTAGGACGGCAATGGCCCTTGGCATTCCACTCATCCACTCAGCTGGCATATGTGTGTGTGTCCATGTGTGTGTACAGACTCACATTCGACTCTTTGTGAGGTAATCTTGATAGAGTGTGT